>NW_026294573.1:126500817-126516974 GCF_007827085.1 Peromyscus californicus insignis
AAAGGACTCATCCCACTTAGTTACTTGTTGTTAATCACACTTTGAGCTACCTCCATCAGCCAGGACCTAATTATACCTTAGATTATTTGAATTTCCTTATCATTTTCTAATATCTGTTTCCAGCTAGGGGACAAAGGGCATCTTGTTAGGAGCTGTCTTTCACCATTGAAAAAGTACTTAGTAAAAGTTATATAAAGTTCTTTGGTCAATGTTAGACAGAGGAAAATCTGTTCTGACCAAGCTGTGTTGTCTAGCAGAAATACCCCTGGCAAGAACCATGGGGAGTTTTCTAACTTTATTTCATTTTTTTTAAAGAGAGAATTCTGGTTTTGAGTTTTCAAATTATATGGATCACTGAATAACCAAAAAGACTTAAATCATGAGAGAGAAGTGAGTAGGAATTTCTCTTTTCCTTCAGTCCCTAGCCCAGGGGAACTTCCCCCTTTTGCAGGAATTCTGAGAGCAAGCTGAAAGTGGAGGGAATGCTCCCCTGGGGGACTACTCCACCCTCATTTTTCGTGTCCTCATTAGATGTCTGAGGCCACGGATCAGAGGACTGAATCCTCAGCATGTCCACACAGGGACAAGCCTGGACTCTGAGTAGGCGTCAAGCAGCAAAACAAAAAAGAGAAAGTGTTCCTGCTCCTGGTGTGGGAGAGGTGGAACTGTTTGTTTGTTTCCCTGAGGTAACTATCAGAATCAAAAGGATTTTGGTCCCCAACAGGAGAATGCACAGGTCTTAAGTCAGGGTGGAGGAGGATGTCACACCAGAGAAAGACACAGGTGAATACACGGAAACAAAACTGTTGCAATACATAGAAGGGGACACACACACACACACACATACACACACACACACTAAAAGCAACCTGGGCTGGCCACCACACATTCATACACTGAACAGACCGAGGGAACCCCATGTCATCTCACATGGTTCCTGGTCACTTGGCTAGCAGTCATCTCTGCATTCTCTTTTATGTGTCCAAATTTAAGGTACCTTCATCAGAATTACCTGCAGAGGTGACAGACCAAGAGACTTTCTAATTTGTTTCATTTTGGGGTTGAAGGTGTCAGATTCCTCAGATTCCTTAAGCAGAAATTGATCAAAGGACATTCTGGATACATGGACCTCTGCCTGCAAACCCCTTATGAGTTCCTTGATCCCTGCACTCTTCCTTGCTCTGAGGAGCTCTGAGACACTTTATGTCCAGAAGTCTAGCTCTGATACCTTGGTGGACCCTCCAGAAACGTTGTGGATACTGACCATAGAACACTCAAGTCAAAAGTTAGTTAGTACATTTAGAGACATTAGAGAACACTGGACTTTGATAAATTATGTCTTTGTTTTCATTTTGGGCAGGTGGTGCTTTCTATGTGCTGAGTTTTACAGGCTTAATAGCACCTCCATTACTGAATCAGTTGTGCTGAGGTCTGAGGGACTACTAAGTTTTGGGCTCCTGTTACAGTAGTTGAACTATGAAAGTTAGCCAGTGGGGATGAAAATTATAGTAAAGTAGCAGCCTGATATCTCCCTATTCTATGACCCAGCTATATATTGTCTTTAGCAATACCATCTTTGGTTGGTTAAACTGTATATTATTACAAGTTAGGGCATTCTGTAATGGTCTGTGTCTACCATATAAAAAAAGCATCTTTATACAGGGGGAGAGCTATACTTATTTGTGGATATAAGGGTTAAGTTTAGATTACAGTTAGAGATTATACTAGTTAGAAAACTGACAGTAGTAGGTTCTTCTCTAGAGTCCATGCCTTCTGCTATAGGTGGTTGTCAAAATGTACAAGCACAGTTACAGGCAAAGCTTCCTTCCTATCCCATCATGCCTTAAGTCCAATTTAGTAACTGTGAGTTATCCAAGGCTATAAGTGTGATGATTACACCTATCAGAATATCTGACTCTGCTTACTCTTGCTGTCATTCATTGTCCAACAGATGGATAGGATTACTGGTAGCTTTTCTACATTGTGAGGTTGTATGACTCCTTCTGTAACACTGGGAGCCAGTCCTCAGTAGGGAAACTTCTTGGTAAATACAGATTGATACTTTCACCTACTGTTTGAAGTATATGATATGTTCAGCAATAAGATCTTATCTACTTTATCTAAAATGTGTGAAAGGCTTGGGCAGCAGTCTATATTTTTGGAGGAAGTCTCTTGGACTCCCCTAAAAATTACAATTCAAAAACAGGTTTCCATTGCCTGGCAAATGTTTTTTTAAATTATTATTTTATGGTATTCTGATGAAACCAATTTTTTCTGAATGTCAGGCTTTAACAACAAAATAAGGAATATCTCAGAAGGTAAAAATGCTCCAGGTCCAAGCGAAGTTATCTGAGTCCAGACCCACAAAAAAATTCTTGAGTCAACACGTATAATCTAGGGATCATGAGGAGGAGAGGAGACTTAAACATGAGAAGCCCTGGAAATATGCAATAAAGATATTCTCACATATACAAGGGGAAGAGTAGAGCCTTTGTTAAAAGGAAAAGTAAGGCCAGGACATCTTGTGGAGGTTGTCCTCTGTCTTAGACTCATAACATTTAATTCCAACATTTTCACACACAATGGCATATACATAAATGGTACAAATATAATGTAAACTCACACAAATACAATACTGTCAAAGTATCACAACTATTTATAAAGACAAATCACATTAATTCAGTGGTATTCTTTGATTAAAATATTATTTTGCTCATGTAGATCTCATCCATTTCTCCATCACTGGGTGATCTGGGCAACCTTCCTAGGGTCCTCCTTACTAGCTAGCCTCCCTGAAGCTGTGGGTCACAGCTTTATATCTTATATCTAATATCCTTTGTTTTATATCTAGTAGCCACTTATGAGTGAGTACATACCATATTTGTCCTTCTGAGTCTGGGTGACCTCACTCAGGATGATATCTTCTATTTCCATCCATTTACCTGAAAACCTCATGATGTCATTGTTTTTCTCTACTGAGTAGTATTCTATTGTGTATATTTACCACATAATGGAGGGCAAGGGACGGGGGGATGAGAGCTTATAACAGCAGGAGGTTCCAGCTAGAATGGGACAGTTTGGGAGAGCAAGGAAAGAGACGCCATGATAAATGAAGACACCATGTGAATAGGGAGAAGCAGAGTGCTAGGGAGGATCCCAGGAATCCACAAGAATGACTCCACCATAGACTACTGGCAATAGTCAAGAGGGTGTCTGAGCTGGCATACTCTGATGATAGGATGGCTGAATACCCTAACTCTCATCATAGAATCCTCATCCAGTGACTGATAGAAACCGATGCAGAGATCCACAGACAGGCCCCAGGTGGAGCTCTAGGAGTCCAATCAATGCAAGAGAGGAGAGATTCCATGAGCAAGGGATATCTAGACCATGACTGGAAAAAGTACAGAGACAACTAGCAAAACTAGTAGAAACACATGAACTGTGGACCAATAGCTGAGGAGCCCCCATGGTACTGGACGAGGTCCTCTGGATAAGTGAGACAGTTATTCAGCTTGAATTGTATAGGGGGCCACCAGGCGGTGGGATCGATACTTGTCCCTAGTGCATGAGCCGGCTCTTTGGAACCTAGTGCTCATGGTGAGACACTTTGTGTAGCCTTGGTACAACAAGGAGGGTCTTGAACATGCCTCAACTGAATGTACCAGGCTTTGCTGACTCCCCATGGGAGAACTTGCCTTGGAGGAGGTGGAAATGGGGGGATGAGTTGGGAGGAAGGCTGGGAGGAGGGAGGAGGGAGGAGGAAGGAGGAAGGACAGGGGAATCTGTGGTTGTTATGTGAAATGAATAGAAAAATCTGTTAATAAAAAATCTGAAAAAAGATATTATTTTGAAGAAGGTATGAGTCTAGTTGAAGAAAGAGAAGAGGGATTTTATGAGCAAAGGGCATCAAGATCGTGTTGGAGAAACATACAGAGACAACCAAAACAATCTAGTAGGAACTCATGAAATGTGGACCAATAACTGTGGAGCCTCCATGGGACTACACTTGGCCCTCTCATAGGAGAGACAGTTGTGTAACTTTACCTGCTTAAGCAGTCCCATGGCAGTGGGATCAGGATCCATTCCTGGTACCTAGGAAGCCTTTTTGGAGCAAGTGTCCATGGTGGTACACCTTACAAAAACTTTGTGCAGGTGTGGGGGTGGCTTGAACCTGCCTCAACTGAATGGATCAAGCTTTGCTGATTCCACATGAGAGGACTTGCCTTGGAGGAGGTAGGAATGGAGTGTAGTTTTGGGGAGAGTGACTGGGGGGCAGAAGGAGGGGGGAGAGTGGTATCTGTGGTTGGTACGTAAAATGAATAGAAAATTTCTCAATAATAAAAAAAAGAAAAGAAAAATATTATCTTGGAAAGCTGAGTGTTTTAATGGGGGATTATTTGTGGTCTTCTAAATGTAGGAGCTAAACAACAAAAAACAATGCAGCAGGAGATATTGTATTTTGTACAGAACTTTTTTTTTTTACATTCATGGTCAGGCATGGGACTGCCAATTATAAGGGTCATAACTACAGAATCTTATTTTATCCAAACAGGTTAACAAAGTGAGTTGAATTCCAAGCATTTAGAGGGAAATTATAAATGTGGATTTTATATAAATATTAATATTTAAACCAGAAAACCATTGCAATAAATCCTTAGCTCTGTGTGATCTATAACTTCCTCAGGTGTATTTTTATTCAATTTATGCAGGTATAATTTTAAAATATACCAATTGCTTCTGGCCCTGGTATTTGTCATTGAGGAGATCAACAGGAACCCTCATCTTTTACCCAACGTATCTCTGGGATTTGATTTATATAATGTCCCATACAGTGAGAAAAACATTCTTATGAATGCCCTTATTTGGCTCACAGGCCTGAGTAGTCCTTACTGTAATTATAAGTGTGTGAAGGAGAGAAAGTCAACTGCTGCAATAACAGGACCATCGTGGGCAAAATCTGCCATATGGGGACACTGCTTCAGCTCTACAAATTTCCCTAGGTGAGGAGTTGTGTGGGAAAGAGCCAGAACCCCTTTGCTGACATTTCAGGTGTGTCCAAAGGTAAAAAAAAAAAAAACATATATTTGGATTAGTCAGATATCAATGACAATGATCCAAACAATTGGAGATGGACCTCTATTTCAGTCACATGGAAAGGAAAGAAAGGGGAGAATGGATTTGACAGGAGGATTAATAAAAATGGAAGACAGGGCAGTAATTTGATAAAAAAATTCTGTCAGATAAACTTGCCTTTAAAATCAGGATGAATCCATCATTATGCTGATCATTTCCATCTGTTTCTGCAGAACAAGGATTGTGCATAATGCCATTATTCTTTTTCTCATTTCCAATTGTTTTCTCTGCAGCTCACTGTTGGTCCCTTTGTTCCTATCTTGAGTGACAGAGACCAGTTTACTTCTCTCTATCAGATGGCCCCCAAAGGCACATCTCTGTCTCTTGCCATGGTCTCTTTGATGCTTCATTTGGCTGGACCTGGGTTGGTCTGCTTATCCCAGATGATCACAGAGGAACTCAGTTTCTCTCAGATATCAGAGAAAATAATGGAGAAAAATCAAGTCTGCATAGCTTTTGTTGAAATGATGCAAAGCTCCTGGACTTCATTTCCTAAAAAATACTGGAAAATTCTTGGCATCATCCAGGAATCATTGGCCAATATCATCATCATTTATGGCGACAATGATTCACTACAAGGTTTAATGTGCAATCTAGGGCAACAGATTTTGACAAGGAAAGTCTGGGTCATGACCTCTCAATGGGACGTTACTAATATCGCTGATTATTTCTTGCTAGATTCTTTCCATGGAAGTCTCATTTTTTTATGACAGCATGAGCAGGTCATTGAATTTAAAAATTTTATCCAAACAGTTAATCCTTATAAATACCCAGAAGACAATTACCTTCCTAAATTGTGGTTTTTGTTCTTCAAGTGCTCATTTTCAGAGCTGGATTGTCATCTTTTGGAGAACTGCCAACCCAATGCTTCCTTGGAATTACTGCCTAGACACATTTTTGACATGGCAATGAATGAAGACAGCTACAATACATACAAGGCTGCTTATACTGTGGCTCACAGTCTCCATGAGATGAGTCTTCAGCAAGTACAAATGCAACATTTTGGGAATGGGACAAGAATGATGTTCTTCCCCTGGCAGGTAATATCCCCTAAATTGTGTTAGAACATCAACAATGTGATATTTTGAGAGTTTTCAGAGTCACCAAACTAGTTATCTCATATTTCAAAATTTTACATGTATGTATATCCAGAGGAAAATCTTCATTTATTATCATATCTTCCAGGTCAGTGCAGATCTTTGTGTTCATGTTGCTAAGGAATAGGGTGCTAGTGGCAAAGAGAAAATGATTTTAGGCAATATAATTTTTTTGTCACAAATATCCTCACAATTATCCCATGGTGATACATTCCATTAGAAAACTAAGAACTCTCTCAGTAAATGAAACATTGACATCTCATTACCACAAGGTATCAGTACACAAATGATTTTGTCTAACTACCATTTAGTCATCAGTACCCACATTTTACTGACTGAACTTTGTGATACACCCTGTGTGTAAATGGGTATAAATTATTTTAAAGAAATTGAAATTTGCTTCAAACAGTACTCACTGATTCCTTTCCTGAGTTTGTTTTAGAGGATTTTCTTTTGGCTGACTGTCCTTCACAGGACGAATAGCATTCCATTAACTTAGGTAACCATTGCTCACCCTCATAATATTGTATCCTACACCAGAGATTATGACCAGTGATAGTCACTTTATAATTCATATCTGGTCAAACTCTCACAAGACCTTTAAAATATGTTCTTGTATCACTTTCAGCTTCATCCTTTCTTGAGAAATATGCACATGGGATCCAACATAGCTTTAGAATAGAAACAGGAGTCAGATTATATGTATGATATTCTCAAATTTTGGAATTTTCCAAAGGGTCTTGGACTAAAAGTGCAAGTAGGAACCTTTTTGCCCAATGCTCCCCATGGTCAACAGTTGTCTTTATCTGAGCAGATGATACAATGGCCAAAAATATATTCAGAGGTGGGTTATGTGTTCTCTCAATGCATTAAAATTATCATAATAACACAAATATATCCCCCAGGAATAACAACTACTGGTTTTGAAATTAAATCCCATTAGCATAAAATTCTGAGTAGAGAAGCATAAAAAACAACTAGTAGAAGATAGTGTTTTTGAAAGGACCAAGCAGATGCCATAACAGGCTGCTCAGTCTTCTCTCAGAGATCAGGCCTCAATTTCAGTTTCCTGAGACTTGAGCAAGCAGTTTCTGGGAGGGCCATGCTCAAAGTTTAGCCAGATGTTTACTTTCTGGGGCCCCTCACCAACTTAGAGTTATGTGCAGTACGTGCTTGACCAGCCAGCCCCCATGGTGGCTCAAGGACAAAGCCTGGGACTTGTGCTGGACTGCCCCCAAAGTAATAAATTGTAACCACCAACCAGTAAATTCAAAGGTTACATACCCTCACCCAATTAAAAGGGAACAGAGATAAAAATAAACCAATCCGAGTTGCACCTGAGCAAAACTCCCCCAACCCCCTTGAAGGGCTTGTGGATTTTGCCTTTAAAAAGCTAGCCACACAAAGAAAAAGCAAGTTCCTTCTGGACTCACGACGAGTGAGTGCTTTGGATCGAGCTTCCCTGTCCGCGGCTTGTAAACAAACAGAAATAAACCATGCTAATTGCATTCTGAACCTAAGGTCTGTGGTGGTTCATCTTTGGGGTCCCAATCTGGGCATAACAGTTTTATCATCCCTGATGCTTAAAAATGAAAGTTCTTAGCTTTCATTGCCTGTTAATGTTCAGTGATGCATGGGTTAGTTTTTGTCCAGTTGACACAAATTAAGTACACCTGAGAAGTGGTACATGCAATCCTCATAATGTCTCACAGGACACCCTGATATAGAAAATCTCTACATTCAAAACACAAAACTGAATAAGTTATATTTTCTTGCTGTGGTGAAACACTATCACCAAAATTGACTTTTAGAAAAAAAGGGTTTATCTGACTTATGGTTCTGGAGGTACAAATGTCCTTTATGATCAGGAGGCATGCCAGTGTGTGGCATCAATGAAGAGACAGGCAGGAACCTGAAAAAATGTCTCAGTCCACACACTGGAAGCAGAGAGTGAATACTGGAATTGTGTGAGGCCTAAAAATGTTCAAAACTCCCACCATGAAATAATTCTGTCAAGAAATCTGCAACTCCTAAAGTACCAGTAACTCTAGAGATAGCACCACCATTGAGAAATTATGTAGTGACATATCTGTGCTTATAATTATCACTTTTTTTTTTTTTTTTAATTTAATTTTATTTTATTTTACAATACAATTCTGTTCTACATATCAGCCACGGATTCCCTTGTTCTCCCCCCTCCCGCTCTCCCTCCCCTTCCCCCCAGCCTACCTCCCCATTCCCACCTCCTCCAGGGCAAAGCCCTGCAAAATGATATAATTTTTTAAGGAGAAGTTTTCATAAGATGAAGATGTGCTAGAACAATACAATAAAAAACCAAAACGAGATTAGCAAATACTGGAAATGATTGTGAAATTCAACTGATTAAAGCAGTTAAAGTCTACATCCAGTCACATAACCTACATATGAATCATGACGACCTTGTCCATAGCTTCTATATCTCTTTTTTTTTTTTTTTTTTTTTGGTTTTTTCGAGACAGGGTTTCTCTGTGTAGCTTTGCGCCTCTCCTGGAACTCACTTGGTAGCCCAGGCTGGCCTCGAACTCACAGAGATCCGCCTGGCTCTGCCTCCCGAGTGCTGGGATTAAAGGCGTGCGCCACCACCGCCCGGCTTCTATATCTCTTTTTAACACTGTTGGACTCCTTCTAGATTAGAGTGGCATCCTTCCACCTGTTTGTACTCATTTTCTAAGTCTGACCAACTTTACTGTTAATGGCAGATTGTTTAGATCTGAGAAATTTCTCAGAATTAGATCATGCCTGAGCCAACTTCTGTTTATGGTCCATGGTAATTATTGTCTTCTATAGTTGGCAGAATATTTTGACATATGTTTTCTGATTTTACTCTTTTCAAATACTATTTAAAAATATATAAATAAGTTCAGTGGCACACTTAATGCAGTGTATTGTCATTCTTATTAATTATATTCTTTTTTCATAACCATGCTATCTACTAGCCATATTTATCACATTAACTTCTTTCAGATATTCTATTTTTTTTTTTAATTTATTTTGCAATACAATTCAGTTCTACATATCAGTCACGGATTCCCTTGTTCTCCCCCCCTCCCGTCCCCCTCACCTTCCCCCCAACGCCCCCCCCCCCATTCCCATCTCCTCCAGGGCAAAGCCTTCCCCACAGACTGAGGTCAACCTGGTAGACTCAGTCCAGGTAGGTCTAGTCCCCTCCTCCCAGGCCGAGGCAAACAATCCTGCATAGGCCCCAGGTTTCAAACAGCCAACTCATGCAATGAGCACAAGATCTGGTCCCACTGCCTGGATGCCTCCCAAACAGATCAAGCCAATCAACTGTCTCACCCATTCGGAGGGCCTGATCCAGTGGGGACCCCTCAGCCATTGGTTCACAGTTCATGTGTTTCCATTCATTTGGCTATTTGTCCCTGTGCTTTATCCAACCTTGGTCTCAACAATTCTCGCTCATATAAACCCTCCTCATTCTCGTTAATTGGACTCCCAGAGATCCACCCAGGGCCTAGTCATGGATCTCTGCATCCAGATCCCTCAGTAGTTGGATGAGGTTTCTAGCACAACAATTAGGGTGTTTGGCCATCCCATCACCAGAGTAGGTCAGTTCGGGCTGTCTCTCGACCATTGCCAGCAGTCTGTTGTGTGGGTATCTTTGTGGATTTCTGTGGGCCTCTCTAGCACTTTGCTTCTTCCTGTTCTCATGTGGTCTTCATTTACCATGGTCTCCTATTCCTTGTTCTCCCTCTCTGTTGTTGATCCAGCTGGGATCTCCCGCTCCCCCAAGCTCTCTTTCCCTCGACCCTCGCCTTTCATTACCCCCACTCATGTCCAGGCTGTTCATGTAGATCTCATTCCATTTCTCTGTCATTGGGCGATCCCTGTGTCTTTCTTGGGGTCCTGTTTTCCGGGTAGCCTCCCTGGTGATGTGAGTAGCAGACAATTCATCCTTGTTTCATGTCTAGTATCCTGCTATGAGTGAGTACATACCATGTTTGTCTTTCTGAGTCTGGGTTACCTCACTCAGGATGATTTTTTCTAGATCCATCCATTTGTCTGCAAACCTCATGATGCCATTGTTTTTTTCTGCTGAGTAGTATTCCATTGTGTATATGTACCACATTTTGTTTATCCATTCTTCAGTTGAAGGGCATCTGGGTTGTTTCCATGTTCTGGCTATTACAAACAATGCTGATATGAACATAGCTGAACAAGTGCTCTTATGGTGTGGTTGAGCATTTCTTGGGTATATGCCCAAGAGTGGTATAGCTGGATCTTGGGGGAGATTGATTCCCAATTTTCTAAGAAAGCGCCATATTGATTTCCAAAGTGGTTGTACAAGCTTGCATTCCCACCAGGCAGTGGAGGAGAGTTCCCCTAGCTCCACATCCTCTCCAGCATAAGGTGTCTTCAGTGTTTTTGATCTTAGCCATTCTGACAGGCGTAAGGTGGTATCTCAGAGTTGTTTTTGATTTGCATTTCCCTGATGATTAGGGATGATGAGCAATTCCTTAAATGTCTTTCGGCCATTTGAGTTTCCTCTGTTGAGAATTCTCTGTTTAGTTCTATAGCCCATTTTCTTAATTGGACTGTTGGGCATTTTGATGTCTAATTTCTTGAGTTCCTTATATATTCTGGATATCAGTCCTCTGTCAGATGTGGGGTTGGTGAAGATCTTTTCCCATTCTGTAGGCTGTCGCTTTGCCTTGTTGACCGTATCCTTTGCTCTACAAAAGCTTCTCAGTTTCAAAAGGTCCCATTGATTGATTGTTTCTCTCAGAGTCTGTGCTACTGGTGTTCTATTTAGGAAGTAGTCTCCAATGCCAATGCGTTCAAGACTACTTCCTACTTTCTCTTCTAGCAGGTTCAGAGTAGCTGGATTTATGTTGAGGTCCTTGATCCACTTGGACTTAAGTTTTGTGCACGGTGATAGATATGGATCTATTTGCAGCCTTCTACATGTTGATATCCAGTTTTGCCAGCACCATTTGTTGAAGATGCTTTCTTTTTTCCATTGTGCACTTTTGGCTTCTTTGTCAAAAATTATATGTTCATAGGTGTGTGGATTAATGTCAGGGTCTTCAATTCGATTCCATTGGTCCACATGTCGGTTTCTATGCCAGTACCAAGCTGTTTTTATTACTGTAGCTCTATAGTAGAGCTTGAAGTCAGGGATCGTGATGCCTCCAGAAGTTGTGTTATTGTACAGGATTCCTTTGGCTATCCTGGGTTTTTTGTTTTTCCATATGAAGTTGAGTATTATTCTTTCCAGGTCTGTGAAGAATTGTGTTGGTATTTTGATGGGGATTGCATTGAATCTGTAGATTGCTTTTGGTAAGATTGCCATTTTTACTATGTTAGTCCTGCCTATCCATGAGCATGGGAGATCTTTCCATTTTCTGACATCTTCTTCAATTTCTTTTTTCAGGGACTTAAAGTTCTTGTCATATAGGTCCTTCACTTGCTTGGTTAGTGTTACCCCCAAGGTATTTTATGCCATTTGTGGCTATAGTAAAGGGAGATGTATCTCTGATTTCCTTCTCCACTTCTTTGTCCATTGTATATAGGAGGGCTACTGATTTTTTTGAGTTGATCTTGTATCCTGCTATGTTGCTGAAGGTGTTTATAAGCTGTATCAGTTCCTTGGTGGAATCTTTGGGGTCGCTCAAGTATACTATCATGTCATCTGCAAATAGGGAAAGCTTGACTTCTTCCTTTCCAATTTGTATCCCTTTAATCTCCTTATGTTGTCTTATTGCTCTGGCTAGAACTTCAAGTACTATATTGAATAAGTATGGGGAGAGTGGACAGCCTTGCCTCGTTCCTGATTTTAGTGGAATTGCTTTGAGTTTCTCTCCATTTAATTTGATGTTGGCTGTTGGCTTGCTGTAAATTGCCTTTATTATGTTTTAGGTATGTTCCCTGTATTCCTGATCGCTCTAATACCTTTATCATGAAGGGGTGTTGGATTTTGTCAAATGCCTTTTCTGCATCCAGTGAGATGATCATATGGTTTTTTTCTTTGAGTTTGTTTATATGGTGTATTATATTGACGGACTTTCGTATGTTGAACCACCCTTGCATCCCTGGAATGAATCCTACTTGATCATGGTGGATAATTGTTTTGATGTGTTCTTGGAGTCTGTTTGCCAGTATTTTATTGAGTATTTTTGCATCAATGTTCATGAGGGAGATTGGTCTGTAGTTCTCTTTCTTTGTTGTATCCTTGTTTGGTTTAGGAATTAGGGTAATTGTAGCCTCGTAGAAGGAGTTTGGTAATGTTTCCTTCTGTTTCTATTGTGTGGAACAATTTAGAGAGTATTGGTATTAACTCTTCTTTGAAGATCTGGTAGAATTCTGCACTGAAACCATCTGGTCCTGGGCTTTTTTTGGTTGGGAGACTTTTAATGACTGTTTCTATTTCGTTAGGGGTTATTGGACTATTTAAATAGTTTATCTGGTCTTGATTTAACTTAGGTATGTGGTACCTATCCAGAAAGTTATCCATTTCTTTTAGGTTTTCCAGTTTTGTTGAATAGAGGTTTTTGAAGTATGACCTGATGATTCTCTGGATTTCCTCAATGTCTGTTGTTATGTCCCCCTTTTCATTTCTGATTTTGTTGATTTGGATGCTCTCTCTCTGTCTTTTGGTTAGTTTGGATAAGGGCTTGTCTATCTTGTTGATTTTCTCAAAGAACCAACTCTTTGTTTCATTAATTTTTTGTATTGTTCTCTTTGTTTCTATTTTATTGATTTCAGCTCTCACTTTGATAATTTCCTGGCGTCTATTTTTCCTGGGAGACTGTGCTTCTTCTTGTTCTAGAGCTTTCAGGTATGCTGTTAAGTCTCTAGTGTGAGATTTCTCCAACTTATTTATGTGGGCATTTAGTGCTATGAATTTCCCTCTTAGTACTGCTTTCATAGTGTCCCATAAATTTGGATATGTGGTGTCTTCATTTTCATTGATCTCTAGGAAGTCTTTAATTTCTTTCTTTATTTCTTCCTTAACCCATTGGTGATTCAGTTGGGTATTATTCAGTTTCCATGAGATTGCAGGTTTTCTGTAGTTTTTGTTGTTGTTGAAATCCAACTTTAGACCATGGTGGTCTGATAGAACACAGGAGGTTATTCCAATTCTTTTGTATCTGTTTAGATTTGTTTTGTGGCCAAGTATGTGGTCAATTTTAGAGAAGGTTCCATGGGGTGCTGAGAAGAAGGTATATTCTTTTTTGTTAGGATGGAATGTTCTGTAGATATCGATTAAGTCCATTTGAGTCATGACATCAGTTAAGTCCTTTATTTCTCTGTTAAGTTTCAATTTGGGGAGATCTGTCCAGTGGTGAAAGTGGGGTGTTGAGGTCTCCCACTATTAATGTGTGGGGTTTTATATGTGATTTAAGCTTTAGTAATGTTTCTTTTACATATGTGGGTGCCCTTGTGTTTGGGGCATAAATATTCAGAATTGAGACTTCATCTTGGTGGATCTTTCCTGTGATGAGTGTGTAATGCCCTTCTTGATCTCTTTTGATTGATTTTAGTTTGAAGTCTATTTTGCTGGATATCAGGATGGCTACACCCGCTTGTTTCTTAAGACCGTTTGATTGGAAAGTCTTTTCCCAGCCTTTTATTTTTAGGTAGTGTCTATCTTCGAATTTGAGATGTGTTTCTTGTATGCAGCAGAAAGATGGGTCCTGCTTTCGTATCCATTCTGTAAGCCTATGTCTTTTTATAGGTGAATTAAGTCCATTGATATTGAGGGAAATTAATGACCAGTGATTGTTCATTCCTGTTATTTTTTGGTGGTGATGTGTGGGTACTTCTATACGTTGGGGTTTACTGCTGTGGCTTTATCTGTTGCCTGTGTTTTCGAGGGTGTATCTGACTTCCTTAGGTTGGAATTTTCCTTCTAGTGCTTTCTGTAGGGCTGGGTTTGTGGATAAGTATTGTTTAAATCTGGCTTTGTCATGGAATGTCTTGTTCACTCCATCTATGGTGATTGAAAGTTTTGCTGGGTATATTAGTCTAGGCTGACATCCATGGTCTCTTAGTGTCTGCATTACATCTGTCCAGGTTCTTCTGGCTTTCAAAGTCTCCATTGAGAAATCGGGTGTTATTCTGATGGGTTTGCCTTTATATGTCACTTGGCCTTTTTCCTTTGCTGCTCTTAATATTCTTTCTTTATTCTGTACGTTTAGTTGTTTAACTATTATGTGGCGAGGGGACTTTTTTTGGGGGTCTAGTCTGTTTGGTGTTCTATAAGCTTCTTGTATCTTCATAGGCATTTCCTTCTTTAAGTTGGGAAAGTTTTCTTCTATGATCTTGTTGAATATATTTTCTGTGCCCTTGAGTTGGTATTCCTCTCCTTCTTCGACCCCTATTATTCTTAGGTTTGGTCTTTTCATGGTGTCCCAAATTTCTTGGACATTTTGGTTCATGACTTTGTTGGCTTTAGTGTTTTCTTTGACTGATGAATGTATTTCTTCTACTGTATCTTCAACGCTAGAGATCCTCTCTTCCATCTCTTGCATTCTGTTGATTATACTTGCATCTGAAGTTCCCAATCGTTTTCTCAGATTTTCTATTTCCAGCATTCCCTCTGTTTGTGTCTTCTTCATTTTTTCTATTTCGCTTTTCAGGTCTTGGACTGTTTCCTTCATTTGTTTCATTGATTTTTCTTGATTTTCTCTCAGTATTTTATTGTTTTCTTCCAGGACTTTATTGATTTCTTCTAATTTGTTTGCCCTTTCCTCTAGTTGTTTACAGCGTTCTTCACATTTTTTTGTCTTTTCCTCTACACAAGCCTCTAGCTTCTTCATGATGTCATTCATAAGGCTGTTTTCTTCTGCTTCTTCCATTTTCTGATGTTCAGGTCTAGGTGTTGGAGGAGGGCTAGGGCCTGGTGATGCTGTATTGCTATTCATTTTGTTGTATATGTTTCTGCCTTGACGTCTGCCCATCTCCTTGTGCTTCGTTACTGGCCTTATCAGCACACTTGGTTCAGCCAGACCAGTATTCCAAAAGGGAAGTCCGGAGCAAGATGGGAGCTGAGGGCCGGCCTCTAAGTCTCAGGAAGAGGCTTGGGGCTCAGGCGGATGGGCGTGGGGGCAGGGCGTGGAGACTGCAGGGTCTGCCAGGGGTCTTGGAGAAGGGGATCCTTCCCGGTGGGGCTAGCAGGGAACCTGCCCGGTGGCCAGAACCTGGGGCCAAGTTGGGCAGGTCTTCCCTGGAGTGGCTGGTGCCCAGGGATGGGGTCCGGGGCAAGGAAGGGCACTCACCAGTTTTCCAAAAGGGAAGTCCGGAGCAAGATGGGAGCTGGGGGCCAGCCTCTAAGTCTCAGGAAGAGGCTTGGGGCTCAGGGGGATGGGAGTGGGGGCAGGGCGTGGAGACTGCAGGGTCTGCCAGGGGTCTTGGAGAAGGGGATCCTTCCCGGTGGGGCTAGCAGGGAACCTGCCGGGTGGCCAGAACCTGGGGCCAAGTTGGGCAGGTCTTCCCTGGAGTGGCTGGTGCCCAGGGATGGGGTCCGGGGCAAGGAAGGGCACTCACCAGTTTTCCAAAAGGGAAGTCCGGAGCAAGATGGGAGCTGGGGGCCAGCCTCTAAGTCTCAGGAAGAGGCTGGGGCTCAGGGGGATGGGAGTGGGGGCAGGGCGTGGAGACTGCAGGGTCTGCCAGGGGTCTTGGAGAAGGGGATCCTTCCCGGTGGGGCTAGCAGGGAACCTGCCCCGGTGGCCAGAACCTGGGGCCAAGTTGGGCAGGTCTTCCCTGGAGTGGCTGGTGCCCAGGGACGGGGTCTGGGGCGAGGAAGGGTACTCACCAGTTTTCCAAAAGGGAAGTCTGGAGCAAGATGGGAGCTGGGGGCCGGCCTCTAAGTCTCAGGAACGATTTAAAATTTTTTGACCAATGTATTTATATTTCTTTTATAGT
>NW_026294573.1:126516997-126586997 GCF_007827085.1 Peromyscus californicus insignis
GGCATAAGGAAGGAGAAGAGGGGTGTCTGTGGTTGATATGTAAAATGAACAGAAAATTTCTTTATAATAAAAAAAGGAAAGAAAGAAATCTAGGACTTCTAATTGTGGAATGAAACTCTGAAGTTGCCTAAACAAATGATTTATTCAATTAAATATATCCAAATAATTCCTTTATCACTCAAGATAAAGAAGAATGATAGCAATTCAGGTAATATTGATAGAATAATAACATTTCGCATAGAAATGTTTTTACAAAGCCAGACATATGTCTCAAAATATGAAGCAAAAAGTAGAAAGCTATGGAAATTTATTTTAAAAAAAGAAAAAATAGTTTAACTAATTAAAATTACTGATTAAAACTGTGATACTGTTTTCAACAACTAAATTGGCAGAGACACAAGTATACGGTGGCAGTGCACAAAGATGCGTTAAACTGGCAGAGTGCTTGAGAAGTGCTTGCTCCTGGCACCGATAACCATAAACCACCACAGCCCACTGCAAGGATCAATTCAGCATAAAAACTGAAAACAGAGTTATTTCAGTTCTTGAAACTTATCTCACTGAAAATCCACAGATGTGTAACCTGCATGTGAGACACCCGGCCTAGCAAATCATTTGCAATAATTTCACTGCATAATTTAATTACATTTTTTAAATAAAATTGTTGCACTCATATTTGAGAAAAAATGTTTAGCCAGTTTTAAGAAAAGCAATGTTTCATAAACTGATGATGAAGAAAAAAAGCAAAAAGGCAAGAGAGAAAAAAAGACCTAAGAAAGTAAACAACATACTTCTTAGCTAAAATGTCTGCTCTGAGAGGAAAAACGTGCACTCTGTGCTGATTCACATGAACTATTCCTGAACATATTCTCAATGATACAAGTGCAATGAAAGAGAAATCTGAAGGCAGAAAATGTAAAAGTGATAGTCCTTTTCACCAAAGGTTGTGTACATTTTCAGTATTACACCTAGAATTCTTTCATTTAAAAAAAAATAGCATGCAGAGTAACGCATCACAGCTGGAGAGGTAATAAAGGGAAGGAAGACAGGATCACTGCCCAGAGGCCCGGAATCAGCTACTTCCTGTCTGTCAAACCTTGAGTTCTGAGCTCTGTGATTTCTTTTCCGCATGCCAACTATGGTACCAATGCTGCTCCGTAAGGTTGTTCTGAAGAGAAAAGGACTTAATATTGTAGGGCAACTAGAAAATGCCCAACATAGAAAGGCACTTCAGTAGTTTTCATTTAAATATAGTAGACACACACTAACACACAAACACCAAGTGTTCATGAAATTCAAGAATAACCAGATTGATTACCCTAGGTTCAGAAAAATAGAAGAAAGCAGCAAACACAGCAGCCGTTGGATTTCTAAAGGAGGGAGGTCAATTATCAGCTCCATTGTTGCCAGTTGTGTTGTTTGTAGTTGCTGTTTCAAATGTCATTGCGTGTGCGCGCGTGCACGCTCACACACACACATACACACACACACACACACACACACACACACACACACACACGGTGTACATGTTCTATAGGATTTAGGGGGTGGGTGAATTTATTGAGAACCTGATAGACATATGAGGAATCCTGATCTAATGGTCACAGAGTGGTGAAGTCAGGCAAAGCGGGAGCTGTCCTGTTATCAGGGTTCTAGGAGGGTCAGCTGGCTTTCAGAAGTGCAGGGGACATTCTACCCAGTTCATCACATCCATTGAGCCAGTTTCTGACTGAGCTACTGATAAGGGAGGAAGCAGCCTCTCAAGCCTAGAAGACATGTCTGTCTATTAGATGATGTTGTTATTTTATAGTCTTGTTGTGCCCCTTCTGCAGACAAGCTGTAGTTCCTAATGGGAGCAAGGGGAGAAAGTTCTCTAGGCACAGTGCACTGTCACTTATTTTCTGTATGGTAAGTGGCTATGGGAAATCATGCTGAAAATTTTAGAATTTAGAGTTTATCACATTTCTAGACACCTGCAAGGAAGAACACCAACCTTTTGAAACCCAGTAGAATCTATTCCTTTGTAGTTACACTATTCACATCAGAAGCAGGTTCTCATCCATAGGCAAGAATTTTAAAAGACAAAATAAAGCCTTCTGACACTCTCACGCATATATAGATCCAAGCATGAGATGCTAGATAGCTATTGTGGGCCAGACATTCTACAAAATCACTTCTCACCATACGTTCCAGAAAAGTGAATGCAGATGGTGGAGCATAAATTCAACTCCCGTGGGCTTGCTTTGAGTTGTGACTTGGGCTGCCCACAGAATTATCCTAGTGGTTTTCCATGCTGTTCATCAAAGGACAGGATCCCAACTCTTTCTCTATATTCCAGCACTTGTAATCATTGGTGCACTCCTTAAACAAGGAAGCATATTGTCTGTTCTCTGTCTTCTTTCCTTTTTCTGTCTTCTATCTATCTCTTAACTACCTCTTAACAGTCATTGCTCCATGTTTTTGGTTTTGAAACAGGAAAAGAAATATTTGCTTTTGTCTCATTTCTACCGAAGCTCGTCTGATTGCCTATCACACATTTCCTCAAAAATTGAGAAACACAGGCAGAGGGCAGGCAGGCATCTGTGAACAAAGGAAACAGAATCACTCATAAGAGTGGAAAGAGTTACTCAGATGCACTTAGCATAGAATAATAAGAAAATAACTTTCTATATTTTACATTCTAGCCAGTTGTAGCCTGTTGTAATGTCATCTGGTTTTCCTATCCAGTAAATGTCTGAACCAGCAAATTATGATTCTTGGTCTCTGATCAATGGTGGGGATTTGTTGTGGTGATAGTGGCAGGGTTTTTGTTTTTTCCTTTTGGTCTTGACAGTGCTAATTTTGTGGATCTGGAAATGGTTCTATCGGATTACTAAAGAAACTGCTACTTGAAGTTTTCTAATTGGAAAAAAGTAGTAATGAATAAGGATGTAACCAACAGTACCAATTTTTCTCAAGCTGGTCTATGCCTGATTATCCTTCTGCTGTATGTGATGGCACACTTTACAGCATATGTGAAAATGTCCAAGCCACCAGAAGAAGAAACTTAATAATGTATTTGTAGTCTCTTGTTTTTTTGGACAAGTGTGTGACATGTATTTATTTCCCTTTTTTGTCTTCCTTAATTAATAATCTCCAAATTACTAAGAGTACACAGTATTTGTCAGTGGACAATCCAATAGAATCACTGAAAGAGGTAGCCTGCAAAATATAGTCACCTAAGCATATAAAATTACCCCATAGATGTTCTGATTAGTAGCAATTTGGCTTTATTCAGATTCATAGCTAGTGCTTATTTTCATGGCTCTGAGGAATTATGTGGCAGTCTAAAATTGCATTCTTTTTCCCACATATTTTCTGCAGAGATTTCACACATTGACTCAATTTAATATCATGCTCACCAAGAAACATGCTTGAAACTCCTCCACAATATCTTTACTGAGGTCTTGAATCCAAGGGGAGAATATTTCTAAGCCAGTGCTTTATATACTTTTATTTTTCAATCTTCAAGGTTTATGTCAGACTTCCTAATGTGAATTGTGTTAAGGTGGCATTATGACATCCTCTTTTAGTAAAACAAACAAACAAACAAACAAACAAACAAACAAACAAACAACTCCTCGAGTATGATTCAACACTCAACTTCTCCAGTCAGATGTCACCTGCATAGGGATTTTCCAGCAAATGTATTGTACCTAGTCTCGCATGTGTGTATCTAATCTACACACTTGGTTCTTCTTGATTATCAGAACAAGAAAGAAGACCAAAAAGAAGAAGAGAAAAAAAACAAAACACAGGAACAACAAAACACAATTATCTCTAAGAAGCTGAAAGGCATTTGGTCCACTTTCCTGGCATGTAAGACCTGTTTGAACAGACGAAAGCCTTCCCACAAGTTCTCTTTATGTCTTCTGACCCCTGGTGAGAGCCCTGAGGAACCTATTCCAAGTGCGGGGAGCCTGCCTATTCCTACTCACAGGGAGAAACAGTTCCAACCTAGCTGAGCTCTTTATGGTACGTGTCACGGAGGCAAAAATAGAATACACATTGCAAAAGCTGGTGTCAGCCTCTTAAGAGCTGTCAGCAAGGCCCCTGATGAGCTGAGGTAGCAAAACAGATTCTGGGACAAATACAATTGATACTTTAGTGAACATACTAAACAGTGTATAAAGGTGAAAGAGAAAAAGGGCAAGTTAAAAGTATCAAAAAGAAAATAAGTAAATTATAGTTGGAAAATGAAAATGAAATACATTTACATAACTGTGGTCCACACTCCCACTCCACATTCCAAGAGACTATGAAAGGTCTAAGATTTTATCCTTTCTATTCATAAACAAGGTAACCTGCCATTTCATGTACCTGGACTGGGTTATTCTTGAAACGGCAGCAGCATGAGCTTCCTGCTAGATACTGTTGGCCCTTTGGTCTCTCTGGGAATTGGTCAGATTGTATAAACTGAGTCAGCCTACATCTCAGCTGAGACATCCTGATGTGGACTGGCTAGTAATTCCAAATATCTCACTAACTGGACATCCCCAGCCTTTGCAGAGGGATACATTTTTCTTACTCTGTTGGGCACTAAATAAGCCTGCTCTGTTCTAAGGATCCATGGCCTCTAGGAGCACAGAGACAAGGAGAGGTCTATTGAAGAATAAGGCCATCTTCTCTCTTACTTATGCCTCTGCCCTGTTCTTCACGACTACCTTAACAAGCAGCATGCAGTTCTTAACTGTCTTCCCTGTAGGCAGATTTATAAGATAAACTCGTGAATCTTGGAAAACTGTTCATTCTTTCTGCTTCAGTTGACATTTTAGTGAAATGCTTTTCTTTTTCTAGACACATCTTGTAACTTCCTTTTTCCTGAACAATGTGGAAATACATGGTTGGCCTCTACCTTCAAAAAAATTGAATTTCACATTCATTATATCAATATGTTCACATATATGACACTTGGGCTATTACCCACCCTCCAAATACATTTCTTTTTGTATAAGATAGGAATTCCATTATCATGGTGGAAAATGTGTACTCTTCAAGCACTTACTGTGTTTACTGTGTAAGGAAAATGAGTTTCACTTTGTTTCTTGAATTGCACCTTTGAACGACAGCATAACTAAGTCAAGTCTGAATGTAATGAAATTGAGTTATTGAACAGTGGTGACCCAGTCCTAAGTATAGGAAGTAATGAATCAACACATTTCTCACATGTTACTTTGTAGTGTATTCCATTAAATTACAAGAGGATTATAAACTAGTTCGACAATTAGACATGGAGTCAGCATTAACATAAAGTATGTAATTAAGCTGAGTGAGGCATGGCATACCTGTGCCACCACAGATGAGAGAAGGGCAAGCACGTTCCTGGCCAGACTGGTCTACAAAGAGAGACACCATATAAAAAATACAAAAGAAGTAAAACACAGCAAACAAGAAGAAAGGATACTTAGTTCCACAATGAACAATATCTTTGGTCCCAGATAGCTACATTACAGGTTAGAGGATAACCATGTACTTCTGGTAAACAAATGTAAAACTGGACATCGTGCCTCAGGCCTATAATCTCATTATTTTGGACAGATGTGCTGAAGCAAGAACTATTCCACAAGTTTGAGGCAGATATGCTGAAGCAAAAGCAATTCCACAAGTTTGAGGCCATCATTCACAGACTACCTAGTGAGAACTTTATCTCAAAAAAAAAAAAAATAGAAAGAAAGAAAACAAAAAAAAAACTATTATGCAAATTGGCCAGGAAGCATGTCACAAGAAATTCTTTCTCAGTACTGTCAAGATCACTACTCACAAAATACTACTTAGAGTACTTTCTTTTATATACGACATTTCTCAACTGAAGGGAAATGAAACAACTTGATGCCTCCAGGCCTCAGAGCCTTAGATTCCCTTCATCATTAACACCAATTCATTTTGTTTTCACATCTAATGCTGAAAGATGCTAGGGTTAATTATTAGATTATTCTTATTTACATCAAAGTTGTTACATTGCTTTTAGGGTTTTAGAATTTAAGATATTCCTTTGCAAGAAAAAGGTAATATGAATTCACATTAGCAAAATGTAATGCATTCATTTTTAAATGTGTTCTTGAGTTGACCAATTATGTTAAACTAGAAAAGGAAAGATGACTCCAAAGCATAGCCACTAGGTATTGCAAGAAATGCTACAGGGCAAAGGTAGATTCTTTCTTCAAAAATCTCCTGGTGTTTTTAAATAAAAAATAAACTACAGCTAGCACAATTAGTGTGTAAATGAAGGCATCAATGCATTTTGGGGTGTAGGCTTTTTGACACTGCTCACTTAACCTCATAGAGCTTCTAAATTTCAGTAGTCTCCCACTTTAACCAATCTAACAAGTTCTTGCTTATATTTAAGGGTTAAAAAATGGTACCTTGGGTATTTCCATAATGTATCACACAATATATTTGACTGGTTTTGTAATTTCAGTTTCACAGCATTTCATTTCAAAACTCCCAAAGGGCAGAAACTAAGCTTATTTGGTTCACCTCTGTTTGCACAGTGGTTGGAATGTAGAAGAACCCATTTCTACCATATGAGTTTATCCAGTGATCATCTTACGTCAAGTGAATTCTGAGAATCTGGGATATTATAAACATATTTTTTTAAACTAAGTAATCTATTCATCTGAAACTTTGGATTTATTCAAACTATTTCAAATCATTCCATGTTTTTTTTTTTTTTGCCTACTAACAGTATTCCCAAGTGTATGCCAATATAATTTGAATAACCTTTTTCTTCATCATGTAAGAACAACATGGTAAGTGGGTTATTTCACATACTTATTACCTGTGGTAATTTCAGAGGATCATTTAAGTCTTGTTATTTAAAACAATGCAAGTGTTGCCAGTCTCTCCTCCAAATAACAACCTTATGCTAAATGAAGAAGGATGTAACTGTATTACACTTAATTTGAAACAATAATTAAACAGATATAGATAATGAAAGGTAACTTTCAGGTAATTTTGACAACATTTTATCATACCCACTATAAATTTGTTTGAAAACCAGACAAAATTAACCTGAAAGTTGATGATATAATAGTTATTAAATCTTGGTCAAATGAGTGAGCATGTTTGAATCTCACAGTTTCTGAGATATGCCACAAAGCTAATATGATCTGCAGTGTTAGGAAGAATAATTGATTAAAGTTTTCAACTGTTGTCAGCTGTATGTGCTCTTATATCTCCGCATCAAAGAAGTCACAGCCACACATTCTGCACTAGCATGACATTCTCTGTTAAAGATGGCTTGAATCTAAGCATAAAGCTTTCACATGGAGGACATTGAACAAAGATTTCTAACTTGCTTCTGTGCTGTCCTTCAAAATTCAATGCGAGTAGAAGAGCACATTTCCTTTATTTTTTGAACTACTGAGCAACTCAGAACATGCTTATGTTCAAAGTTCATGGTTCAGTCATCTGCTTATTAATTTTCGTGAGAGTTTTTTCATTTAAATATCTCTCAGCTTTGAGAAGGAAGTTATTTTTCCCAGGCCATAAAAATCTTAAAATTCAACATATTCAGTAATCATGAAGTTGAAAACTACCCAAAAGAAAATATTTATTTTCAAAGAAAAGTACAAATAAGCTACTTTAAAATAACTTCAAATTATGATTAAAAGAAATTGTTTACAAATAATGATAGTACAGCATTAGAAACAAGTATTACAAAATACAGGAATAAAAATAGGCAAGTATTATGGTCACAGTTATATAAAAGGGTCTAGAGAAAAATGACAAGAAGAAAGTATATAAAAATATAAGTTGTGGTTATTTAGTGAGGTAGAAGCATTTTTTCTTTGTTCTACTGTTCATTTTTTTCTCAAATTCTGTACAATTGGAAGTATTAATTTATAAAACCACAATATTAATTTTATTCACACTCTCTAGATTTATTTTTGTTAACAGTTTTTATCATTTTCGAGAATTTTGTGCATGAGTACAGTATCTATATTGCTCAGCCTCCCACTCCTTCCCAACTGCCCCCCCAGTTCAACATCTCTTCCTTAATTACTATTGTTACATATATATACATGTATATGTAACCTACTGAGTCTTTTAGTTGTGCTGATGTATACATGTGTCCAGAGCTGACCACTTGGGATTTATTATATTTTTTCACTTTCAATTAAGCATTAAAAAACAGTTTTCTTCCTTTGCTTTTGTGAGCTATTCGTTTTCTTGTCTTATTCATTGTCAGTTGCATCTTAGAATTCTTTATGGATCTGAATGCCTGTCATTATACTTTTGGCTTTCTTGCTGCCTTAGTACTACGAGCATTGGCTCTTCTCTGTAATGATGGTTCCACCAATTACATTCACAATATCTCACTATCTACTGGCCTTCAGCCTTCTCTATTGCTAAGGTTGGAGGGTTAGATTGTTATCAAGCAAAGAGACAGTGGATATTTTTTAACTTCTTCAAACCTACTCTCACCAAGATCTTTTGCAACAATAACAATTTTTATTGGATCACCAGGCTCTGTGGAATTCCTATGTTTCTATATATATCCAAAGGGCACAGCCAGTGTGTTTTTCACCTGAACTATGTTTGAAAATCTAGTTTACCATTCTCCTCCTCCTCCTTTTCTACTTTGCATTTTACTCAGTCTTTCTCCTTCACTTGCACCTTTGTTTTCTTGAACATCACTTCACACTGAGCATGCTATCTTTCTGTTTTACAATACTTTAAAAGTCCTCCCAAATAGCTGAACATAGTACCATGGGAAAGCACATCTCTTATTTCCAGCCACATGACTTTGAATAAATGCCTAAGACTCTCTAAGGCTTGATCCTTGCTCGTTTCCAAATAGAGTATCCTGTTGCTACAGATCCTGGGAACATCATGTTGAAGATACTTGTATTCAAGTTCTATAGTTCTTTCAACTCCTGCACCTTTGGCATCTGATTAGGCCTTCATCTCTCAACACTTCTGTACTCATGACTGTCGATTCCTAAGTTCCAGATGCAGTGAAGAGTGTGTGATTGCCAGATAATGCTACAGTCCTGACATTCAGAGTTCCTGGAATATTATCAATCCTCTCTTAACCCACCTAATTTCCCTAATATCCAAAATCTCAGTAGCAATGTCAGCATCTCCAACATGCTCTCCCAATAGTTCTACTGGTTGGACTCCACTGCCAGCCCTATTAGGTCCTGATCTGTGTATTGTCTCTGTAATTCTCCACTTCATTCCTTATATTTCTCTCCAGTCCAAGCTGTTAGTTCCATTTTGTTGACATACTCATATCCCAGGGTCTTATCAAGTATCTGGAAGGCTGTAGACAATCTGCTTACAATTGAATTAATGTATGAAAAAACAAGTGAAGTTTTACAGAAAATGGTTATTTAATATCTGTTTAAAATGAATACATTGAAATGAAATATAAGTAATGATTAATTCAGTCCTGCTTGTATGAGTATGACACATTTGCATCCAGGCTGACCCCACAGTCAACGTAAAGTCCATCATGCTGTGCATGTCCCATCTTATCTTGAAATGGCATCCCTCTGTCACCTTACAAGAAAATATTATGGGCTTCATGGTTAGGTGATACAAGCAAAGAAGAAATAGCAGCTAAACATTAAAAAAATATAAAATGTATTCAATTTAAAAAAGAGTAATTTGATCAGAAAATAATAAACCTTCATAAAGGGAACCCAAATAATTAGTGTTCACTTTCAGACAGCTCCTTGAATTGGACTCACATCTAGCTGAAGCTATCTGAATTAGAGACAGCTGTACAATCCAAACATTGTGCAGCATACAGAATCAGATTGAGTGCTTGAGTGTCTGCACCCCAGGAAATTGATTTGACGACTATGTCAATTACTTCTGGCACCAAGCTTTCTGTGGGTTGCATTACAACTGCTCTTTTGGTCAGCTGTGATTGCTTCCCCATCCATGCCTATTGTTTCAGATTTATTTACTGCACCGGCAGTCATAAATTATAGACTTTTTCCTATACCATCTGGAAACTCTGGTGTCATGGTTTGGGTCACTTTTGATTACATGCTCTTATTCTCAGCTACCGCCAAGGCTGTTGTATCTTGAATTATGAAATACATCCTCCATAAGCTGACTTATTTGTGAGCAACAATGTCACATCACATGTGTTTATTTCATCCAACACACAGCTAAATAAAATTTTGGAATTGTTTCCTCCTACTCCCTTGGAAGTTACTCTTGTTTTTATGATGCTAACATTTTATACCTCACAATTCACTTTCCAATATTCTTGTTAGCCTATTGCATATTTCTATGATTATCAGAAAGCTATATTTCACAGAATAACATCCCCTTGTACCCGGTGTTGGAACTGAAATTTCCCTAACATTATCATCTAGTCTCCATTTCTATCGAGGATCTCCAACTCTACATTATGAAGCTAAAATTAGGATTCAAGGGTTTCCTCTCTTCAAGCAGGCATTCAACAATGAGACAGACACCCTTTAACCTTTCTTCATTCTAGTGTTCAGTGCTCTAACACCTAGGGTTAATTACTCTAATACTCTCTGATCCATTGACTACAATTGCCTCCATACTGTTTTTTTCTCCAATCAATGGACACTGACGCCTACCTGCATGGACAGCTTCAGCAGACTGCTCTCATTTTGTGCAGATGGCAGCCCAGATCAAATCTGAAACTGTTACCAAGCAGTTAATATCCAGAAAGGCAATTTGAATATTGGAATTTTGTTGAATTTCCCCAGCCACAGCTGCTTGCATCTGACATCTGCTTCAGCTTTGTGGAGCAGCCAGTGACTTTATTTTTCCCTGATAATGTCAAGGTTGAGTTTTCTGTGACTTTGCTACTACTGAGTCCTCTAACACAACCCTCTCTGTCTAGATAGTGAAATAATCCACTTCTGAATATGTATAGTTGAAGCCAGCTAACTCTCCATTTGCTTTAAAAACATCAAATATCTTTTAATACGAGAATAATCTTATTTTCCTTACAATATTTCCTTGTACAAGAAATATCATTATCATTAGTGGGTATCTCCATGAGTTTGAAAGAAAATTCGCTTTAAAAATCCAACCCTAATTCACTCATAGGTCTTCAGCAGATAAAAGAATACCATATGGTTAAGTGACCTGTTAGAAAGGCTGTTTGTGTATGGCAAAGACATAATGCATGTGGTCTCACTAGCTCTGAATATTGTTACACCCAAACTTCTCTTTCATATCTTTGACCACAGTATAGAGCTGTTTACTGTGACTCTGTGTCACAGTTCTGTTATGTCGGATACAGATACAAAATGTCCCTATAAAACCTGAACAAGATGTCATGGAAGAGATTTGAAAATGGGGCAATTTGTTTGTTTCCCTCCCCATTGCCTTTTTCACAATGCAGAGTCACACAAGCACCATGCCAAATAGTATAGTTCAGATCTGAGGTGGTTGGAAATTTCTGTCACTGCTTGTTTTTAAAAGAGTTCTATATTATATCCACAGCTACAGTGTCAGCTGTTAACATATTGTCAGATTTCTAGATCATCCAGCTAAGAGACCTCGCAAGAAAGCGCAGGAGAATACTACAACAGCAGTGTGATTTGCTACCTAAAGGCATCATGAAAAGCACACGTTTTTCCTTTGTATTAAAGGGGTGACTATCAGCCCAGTTGTACTTCTGCTTTTAAAGAAAAAATGATCCTAAAGGATGCTGTTGGCAAGGTGTGATATTACTTCCGATGTGTCCCTCTGTTCCCATCTTGCCTTTCCATCCTGCCTATTACAGAACCTATTTACACAGATGGATGATGAACACTTGAACCGATTGGTGTTGTTTTGGTCAGAAAGAGAAGCTACCTTGATTGTTTCCTAGACGCATTTGCAGCTCCTTTCATTGGGCTTTTTTAAGAAAAAAAAATCAGAGTATCTACATCTATCAGTCCAATACTTATCAGGTCCTGATATTTTGCTGAGGTAAAAAGGAGAAAATACATTGTAGTGCTCATATTGAGGAACTCTCAGTAATAAGGTTTTTTTTTTTTCTATTTTCACTATTGGAAACAATGTGGGAAAACCAAAAAGATAAACTGATCCTAGTACAGTCTGAATATAAAATGAGTGTCTGGGTCAGAGGACCTGCAGTAGTATCTAATTTATGAACAATGATGGTTTCTGTCAAACAGAAACCAATACCAAGTGCAAGGAAAATAGTTTTCTCATATGAAGAGTGCTGCTGGGCACATAACTTCTTTCTGTTTGGTCGTTTTGTATTGTTTTATGTTCCCCCAAATGAAGGGCTGACAACGTGTCAAATGCAAAACGAAAACATCGGTCGCTGGTGAACCTCAAAAGAACAACAGTGAGAAAAATGACGAATTCGGGAGTCAGAGAGAAATCAAGGAAACTAATGTTCTCATTCTCTTTAGCCTTTTATTGAGATGGCTATTGTATGGCACCACATAAAAGAGTGGCTGCTGGGCTCACTGCTTCAGTACTATCTTGGTACCTTCAGAGGTCATGCCAGTCATCTTTTATTCATGTTGTCATTGGCAATGGAAGTTATGCTAATAGAGCTGTGTCAGGCAGGCACACCGAGACAGAAGGAGAGATGGGACATAAATCCCAGACCACAAGCCCATCTACAATCCCAACCGGCAAGACGAAGCTGCAGCAAACAAGGGCAGACGGCCACTTCTAAAGCTTTGTCCTCTGTCCCTCAGATGGCCAAATGGCAGTCAAACCTCAAAGGACCTATTCATTCACCTTCCCATTCACTCATTCACTCACTCATTCATGCCCATGAACAAAACACAAATGTTAAAGGGGAGTTCTCATATCAACCTCTTTCATCCGAAGACATTTACACCATTCCAGAGTTTTACAAACCATATTTTTGGCAGATTTGTGTTCAGAGAAGTGTGAAAAACATAAAACATTTTATATGTTTTTTTAGAACATTTAAACATTGACTCATCATAAAACTTAACATTATTTTTTTCTCACTTCAGCAGTTTAGCAATTGCTATCATTTCAGCCAAATAAAACTTGAATTATTCTGTCTCCGGTCCTTTCTTCACCATATTATGTTGTGGGATATCATTCAAAATGAGAGATTTCAATGTATTTCTAAGAATGTGGTTATTTTATTTTGGAGTACTACACTCTACTCAGAAGAACATAATGTCTATGGTAAATAAATAACTTAAAATACTTTAATACTTTTAATGAATTTTGTACAAATCTTTAAATAATTTACATAATAAAACAATTATCCTTCATAATAGAGGAGCATCATGATTGACTACTATTTCAAAGATGTAGAGACTGCAATTTTATGTCCCACTAAGCACAGACAGTATTATGTCACTGTATGTGTTTATTATAGCTGACTGTATTTGATGAAGTAAAGCACAGCTTTTCCAGTTGAAAGATTGTCAGACATGTACAAAACAGACAAGTCTATTTTAAAATTTCAACACAAAGACTTAAAATTCTAGCTTAAAAGATGTCTTACACAGAACTTTTAAACCTTTAAAAGTTTCTGTAGGTCACTGTATATGAATAGTATGGGACCTGAATTCACGTTACAGTTGACAAGCCTCTGTGTCCATATTCCTATCATTTATAGTGAGTCTAAGTGAAAGTCAGTAGGTGTGGAAGGCACATAGAAGCAGATACTGAGAATGATGGAACCTCGCTTGTCAACAACAGTTTTAAAACCAATGTGCTTAATTAAAAAAGTGAAGTCAATTAAAATCAAAATAACAGTGCAGCATGTACAAATGCTGGAATAATCATTAGGCCTTGCTGAATAATGGAAGAGTATAGAATTTTTTAATGGAACAGCAGGGGTGATACATTACACAAAGCAACAATCTACAACAATATGACAATCGAATTACTTCAGCCCCATTAGGCAGGTGCAGAGGAATAATTAACATGAATTTTTCCAATGAAAAGGGAAAATTCAACTTTTTTCTTTTCTAATAACATTGAAGTTTATACACTTAACCAATTTTGCACTAAACAAAGTCTATTGTAGCCAAACCTGTGATTTTTTTTAAAGAAATGCCTGATAGACAATGGGGAATTCTATTCATTACCTAAATAAATTTAATAACATAAGATTCTATATGGTAAAATTCTAACTTTTTAAAGGCTCTATATCTGTGTGTGTTGCTTTTGATTTTTACAGCTTACCAAACAAAATAAACAAAAGATTTGTAATAGTTTCCGACTGCCTCATCTAATTCAGGTATAAAAGGCATCCTTCAAAGCCCTAGGCAACATTTGTTATCTTATTTCAAGCCAAAATTCAAAAGCAAGTTGTGACCTCCAGTTTAGGAGAAAAGTGCCTACTCACTCAAACCGACAGAAGTGAAAGCAACCTCATGCTTTCTCATGGATGGTAAGGAGTGTAATACTGCTTTGGTACTTTTCCTGTCAAAAGTATCATCCTGTTTTAAAATAGATGAGATGGAAATTTTACTCCTCTCTTCTTCCCAGTGGTATCTGTTTAATTTATACTGAGATAAATGGCTATGCACATAAAAAAATAAACTTCTAATTTACTTCCTTACTGGTTCATTCAGGTTAGATAGATCTGAATCACTGACTTTTTCAGAAGCATTCATCAGATAGGGGTTTGGATTTCAGAAAGATAATTCCTTGTCCTCATACAAGGTCTTTTACCTTTAGCCTCAACAAATTTTACTAGTGAGGTCTCAACAATCCCTCTGCAGTTTCTAACAAAAGTTCTGCTTCCTGATTTTGGAAAACAAAAGGCTGTTGCAAACTCAAGGATAGAAAAGTTCTTCTCAAGGTCAACTACAGAAAGGGACAGCACACACACAAATAAATAAAATAAACAGTTTAATAATACCATGAACCATGACACATATTTGGAAATACACATATCAGTGTCTGGAGAAATGATTAGATGACTGTGCCAAGGGACTAATGGAGAAGGATCATGGAAAAGGAATGGTCATAATTACACATTATGGAAAGCATATATTTATTACTTAATAAAGGTGAAAATGCTCCCTTTGTCAGAGTGGACCTCCTTTTGTTATTCAGAATTATACGCAAATTATCGTGTAAGATTTATTTCAAAATTTTAGCAAAGCAGATTCCTTCTTTAATTGAAATTATTGAACAATTCTCCCTCATGGTGTTCATAAAACTCCTTGGAACCTATGTTTAGGGTAGAGCACAGGCTAGGAAATGGAACCTTTACCTTTCTGAAATGACATAATAAGCATAAAGTACTCTAGAGTCTGTTATATATGAGGGGCTCAGCGGGCATTGCAGGGGCTGTGGGGTGGGGCACCATGCCCTCTGGGTGCAACCCAGAAGCACAGGAGCTCTCAGCCTTTAGTGCTCTCCCAGGGTGTCCCAGTTATGGGAAATGATTCATCTGGACCTTGGCAGTAGAGGAGTTGTCTAATTTTCCAGAGATTCTCTAGGACATTTGCTTCACTTGGACCTGTTGTGAAGAGCTGGTTGATGAGGACAAAATCACACATGTTGGCCCAAACTTGAAACCACACTGACCTTTCCAAACAGTGGGTTTATGTAACGTAAAGATGCCTTTGGTTTATAATTATCATTCACTTATTTGTGTATACATTTCAATTTTTATATGTTACATTGAATGTTTGTCATATATAATATGATATTGCTATATTCTGTGTAATAAAAATATGGTAGGAACTTATTTTAATTTAAAGTCTTCTGAGAATTTCTCATGGATACAGTATTTATGCCATACTCACCCTCCTTCTTCCTCCTCCAAATATTTTCATGTCCCATCCAACTCCTACTTCCTTTTCAACTCATGATGTCTTCTTTGGTTATGGCTACACACACACACACACACACACACACACACACACACACACACACACACACAAAGTGTTTAGTGTTGCATGTGTGTATGTGTAGGGCTTACACTTGAAATTGATAGCTTTTCTGGTAGCTTGTTGCAGGAGAAGACTGATTCTGTCTTAGGAGTCCCTTTTGTCTGTAGCTGTTCCTCTGGGGGGGGGAAGATGTGAGATTTCCCCAGTCCACATTAGCTGGCCAACTGGTGTTGTCTTTATGAAGGTCTTGTGTAGGTGACTACATTTAGGTTTTGTTTCTCTGTCCTAGATAAGTCTGTATTTCACAGTGGATGCCCTGGTCCTCTGATTTTTTTCTGTACCCTCTCCCGTGTTGTACCCTAAGCTTGAGGTGTAGAGGTTGTGTTATAGACCATCACCTGAGTTTGGGCTCTTATAGACATTTCTTTTCTACATGTTGACTAGTTGTGGATTTCTACAATCATCTGTGTTGTTGATGAGAAAGAGAAATACATATATCTGTATGTATAAAGATAAGTAATTAGAATGTAGTTTAAAACTATAATAGTCTAAGACAGTGGAAGTAGTAGCTTCTTGCCTAGGGCCCCTGGCCTCACAGCCCATGAGTAGTTAGGTAGATTCCTAAGTATTAGAACTAGGTAGGACTACTGATTGATTTTCTCCATTGGAAGATTTCATGGTAACTCTGGATAATATGAGAGCTAGTTTTATGATTTTAAGTTAATAAAATATTGTAATTACAGCTGGTAAACTGCTTTACTTTTTAAGTTTCTTTCATTTGGGGAATTTTAAAGGCTTAAATGACACATTCTGGCATTTAAAAATATAGAGATATGATTTTTTGTATTTTAATAAATAATTTAATTATTTTAATTGTTAAAGGAAAAAAATTAATGAATAGATATAATTGTTTTAATAATGTTAAATTTTATATTAAATCTTCTATATATTTTCCAGATATATATTCTATTGGTTACCTTTTAAGATTCATTAGAAAATAATCAGAATTCGTACCAGAATATAACCTATAGCAGTGTTTCTTATAAAATATAGTTAATAATTATTCTTTAGAGTATAAAAACAAATATTTGTCACATTTTTAGCAGAAAACATATAACGATACAGTGTTCTATCTTAGCAAAACATTAGTTTATATATCTTCTTAATATATATATTTTTCATGGAAATTTACATAATAAGTTACAGCAATATAGATAAATATATTATTCTGGGATTAGATATTCAAACAGAAACAAAGTTCCATCTTCATGAAAACTATTACTAATATTGAGCAAAAATATTAAGATGTATTAGTTTAAAATTTTCTGTTTGATTTTAAAGACATGATCCCCAACAGGGAGCCTCGAGAAATGCATGAAATGATACAATTAATTTCTCCTCCATTAAAAAGTCATTGGTACCTAGTTAGATTTGTGTATTGACATTAAAAATGTTCTATTTGAGCTTGGATACGTTATTGCATTCATGTTACTACAAAACTGAGAAACAAAAACTGTATTTATCTGAGAAACACAGTGTTTTGAAAATTGTATGTAAATACTGAGGAATGGATAAAAGCAAGCCTACTAACATGCATTATCTCAGACACTTATCAATTTTGTGTTTAGTAGAAACTCTTAAATTTAATCTTCAAGCGATTTCCAGATACACAATACCCTGGCACTGGCTATAGTTGTAATGTTTTACATGGTTCTCTGAAGTTTATTCCTACTCCCTAATTCAAATTTCATATGCTTTGACTAATATTCCTAACCTCTACTTAAATATTCAGTACATACCTTTCAACACTCTTCCTCCATGAGTTTGACTATCATAGATTCTACCTTCAAATTAGATTATAAAATATTGTCTAACTTTGACATCCCTGGTATTACATTTTAGACTCTTTACTTACTGAATTAATCTTTCTTTTTTTGCTTCATAAACTGTCTCTCTACAGCTTTTATATTAATAGAGAAATTAAACATATATATTATTTTTCATTGCTTACCATGAGTAGAAAGAACTGTATAAATTGGAAAGAGAGAGTATTATGGGTTTGTTGGTTATGTTTTCTTAAACACTTCCTATTTGAACTAACACATTCATTTATAGTTTCATTCAAATTATAATAAGAGAAAATTGATGTGGTGATAAGAATCATGGAAAAAATAGACCTAAAATTTCATTTGTAATAATCTATTTTCATTTTTCCTTCCACTCTTATAGGGTGTAGAAAGAAAAGCATTCTTTGTAGTGACAAGCTGACCAATGTACCCTCGGGAAAAAGACTCATTTTCTTCAAGACTGAAAAAGGCAGATTTTGACACTTTAACTATAGGTGTAAAATTTATAATTAACCTCTAGAAATGAGCTTAAATCTCTGATCAGTGATAGTGAAATACATCACACAACACTGACTATGGCATAGCTGTATATAGCAACACATTTGTCCCCTTTTTAATTTGATATTTAAATCAAAGGGGACTTCAGCACTATGCAAGGGCTAATTACTTGGGGCTGCAAAACTGTAAGAGTCAATAATGACAGTGAGTAGTTTTCACTTTCAGCTCACATCTGCAAATAAATCCCTTTTCTAACTCTGGCATAAAAATTCCTTTGTGTAAAATTTCACATATGTGTTTTGAAGCTATAAAGTTTGGAAGCAAAAGTATCACAAATGAACCATAGATTGTAGAGTATTATGGAAAGATTGTGTTCATTCATATTATATTTATTTAATCTCAGCTTGATACTTGTAATTGTTATCTGTCCTAAAGTCAATCCATTGAATATTGAGTTCCACACTTGATGAAAATCTCCTTGAAATATTGAAAATACTGACCCACCAGGTTAAGTATATTTCATTTGAAAATCCATTATTGAAAATATTGTTAGGTAGAAATATTAGTCTACTATCTATAGTCTATAATCTTTGTCTATATTTTTTCTATTCAGCCTATATATACCAAATAAAACAAATTTGGCAATGTGTCTAAAAATTAATGTGTTAAAATCAAATGGAAGTTCAAGGATGTCTCATTTTCCATATTTGTATCTAGACAATTTGTATTTCCAACTAATTTTATAGTACTGGTTGCCTTTTTCTATAACTTGGTCCACATTCTTTGAGTACTTTTGTTCAGATGATTGTCTCTTATTATATGTGAAGAAACTCTCATGTAAGTACAAAACAAAAACTGACAGCTCTGCGTAACAATGAAAACGTGAAAATAGCACAATCATGGTGAAGCACTGTTTACCAATAAGCCCAAAGATTGACTAAGAAACCTCATCAATTGCTCCTGTTGATGGGAGAAGGCAACTCCTCAGTGCTTCAATAATGGGAGTGGAAACTTTTATATTTCCAAAAGTTCAGATAAGCCATACTAAAATATGAAATATACATTGAAATAGAATAGAAATATCAAAAACAGTTTTTAAAACAATACTTCGCAAGCAGAGAAACCTGAGTTTCAAGGAAATTTGCGAGAAAGTGCTGAGAATACCAGCTGTGAGCATCAGCTTAGAAAGAAACTTGGATTATTCCAGTAAAACTATGAGTGCATATAAAATCTACATTTTAGGTATGTACTAGAAAAATAACAAGCTCACAAACATCCTAAATTTTTATTGCAGTATTGTTCATAACAGCAAAAGTTTAGAGATGTCCTCTGTGAGAAAATGAATAAGCTGTGAAATAAAGTCTCCCAAGGGAATATTCATCCACATGAAGAATTAAAGATTGTGCATAAAAAATAACACTGAGTTGGAGAAAGCAGGAGGTTATGGTATCCCTATAATTTTCATATGAATTTTAAAAATATTTATTATGCTAATATGTTCTGAAAAGATATCATTAAATAGTACAAAGGTTGGAAAATACAAAATATATTCAAAATAGCAATTATCTCTGTGAAAGAAGTTGAAAAAGATGATATAAATACCATTTATATTTTCAATATGTCCTTAACTAAGCTCCTGTCCGATGCCCATGGATTTCATTGTTGGATTATTCTGTGTTTTAGTGACTGAAGGATATTGTAACAATGCAAATGGAATTTTTATTTCTGGCAACATGTCAAATTAAATGTTTAGAGTAAGTATACCTTCAGGTGCAGCATTATAAAATTACTAGAAAAATAAAAGTGTATTGAAAATTAAATGTATAGCTGATCTGGTGTGAAGGATATTTCCTTGGAGGTCAGGAATGGAATAAAAGCAAAATCCCCATATCAACCATGGGGAACTGGATTCAATGTTTGGTCAGGTGGAATCTGGAGATTCTGGAGCTAACCCAAGGCCTATATTTAAGAAACCACCAACAGGGTGTGGACACAGGCCCTGATGCCTGGGCAGGGTGAGTGTCAGTGGTCATCACAGTCAGAAGTAAAAATTTTTCAAAAGCCCCGTGCAGAGGACCGTCTAGAGAGATCTTCTCATCTAAGCATCACTCCTTCTTTTAGGCCTGGACAAGAAGAGCCGGAAAATGGTGACATGGATGCTCCCACAGAGGTTTCTAGCACGATTAGTGATGGTGTCCTAAAAAAAAATCATTGAAATAAAATTTCAATAAACGATGTCAACTTTCTCTTCACTGACAGGTTCAAGAGAGGGCTCCTCTGGACTTCCAGATACTGTCAAGTGGGGTCAGGATTACCTTCCCTACCTACTCTCAAAAATATCATACCTGCTGTTTTTTGGGGGGGGGGGGCTGAGGTCAAAACAGGGTTTCTCTGTGTAGCACTGGCTGTCCTGGAACTCATGCTGTAGAACGGCTGGCCTTGAACTCACAGGTCTCCCTGCCTGACTCTGCCTCCTGAGTACTGGGAACAAAGGCATGTGCCACCATGGTACAGCTCATACCTATTTTCTTCAGAAGACATCAAGAGAAGTCAGAGAGAGTCCTTTAGACGCATTTAGGACATCATCCGTGGGGCCTTTAAGAGACAGAGCTGCTCTGTTTCCAGTCTGGCTCACATCCATCTCACATGACCTGGTTTTCATGCTTCTTGTTTCCAACTGACGCCACAGGATTTTGTACGATTGAGCACTGCCTGCACCTCGTCCTGCTTCAGTTCTGAGCCTCTTTGGAATGCACGAGCCATCATTAGTAAGTTTTGTTCTGTCAGAGAACTTTTCCTGGTCTTTTTCTCCAAAATAAAGCTCCAGTATCAACAGTGAGGCTCTTTCCTCCCCATAGCAATCTCATCTGACTCTTCATGTTTTCTGTTTTTAATTTAAATTTTAATTTTTTAAAGAATTTTATATGTGTGTACTATATATAAATAATTTCCATCTTTCTCTCCCCTTATGTGCTCCTCTCACTTCCTCTCAAATTTATGACCTCTTCTTTAATTATTAGTTTTATATATAAACACATATGCAAACATTTATATACATATGTACATATTTATGCATATATACACATACACACATATACATAAACAAGCTGCTGATTCCATTTATTTTTGCTCATATGTACATGTGTTTAGGGGTGACCACATTTCAAAAGTGACTAAGAAATAACAACTATGTGCATAAGTGCAGGAGCTGGAGAAGAAAGACTGAAATAGACTTCATTGAAATTCCAAAATATGCAACATAGAATGATAGTTGACACACTTGATACATATTTCTCAGAATTAATGTAAACATACATCCTAATTTTTAAAGGCTAAAACATTTGAGCAAAATAAATGGAAACAGACTCAAATGCTGCCCCATCAGAGTGGCGCCGAAGAATGTACATAGCAAAACCTTGTGGGCTTCCCCTGTCCACATCAACACGCCTATTGGTGTCTTTGTTCCACTCATGTTTAGGTAATCATGGTGGTGAGACCTTATGGACACAGCTTCTGACATCCTGGGAGACACAGTCACACAGTAAACTTAATTGATCATGAGTACTGCAGTGTGTATTCAGATTTTAAACATAGGTGAAAACTATGGACTTCCTTGATGTACAGATAAGTAGACCAAGATGACATTAATTAACTCAGGAAGTCAGAAGATAGGATGATGGCTTCATTAACATGGGTATAATAGTTAATAGAATTGCATACTTGGTAAAGCTATCATTTTAGAATAAAGAAGCTTGGGTGTGTTGGTGCATACCTTTGAGTCCAGCACTTGGGAGGCAGAGACAGGCAGATCTCTATGGGTTTCAGGCCAGGTCTACAAAGTGAGTTCCAGGACAGCCAGGACTGTTACACAGAGAAACCCTGTCTCAAATAATAATAATAATAATAATAATAATAATAATAATAATAATAATAATAATAATAACAATAATAAATGGTACAAGGGCTGAAAATATGGCTCAGCTGTTAAAGACTAGCCTCAAATCCTAAAACTAGAACAAAGGTATAATAAGGGAACTTTTAAATTTATGTAACTGAAATAACTGACATCATATTGGTATTCTTTTAGAATGAAGAACCATGGTACTTTATGGGTTTGGAGGACAGAAATTCAAAATCGATATAGTAACAAGATGATCTCCCTTTTTTCTCTAGGGGGTGATAATCATTCCTTGTTGCATTCCAGATCTGAGGGTTTGGTATATCACTCTGTATTGCAAGGCTTGTGCCATGCAATTCCTATCTCAAACTCCAAGGTCACACAGCATTTTCCTCTTGTAATTCTGAGCCCTAAACAGTTTTCTTTAAAGATACCCATCATTTTGCACCAAGAGTTTATTCAACACTAAGGGCATGACAGGATTAATTCCATCTGCAAAGAATATCTCTTTAAATAAGGTCAAGTTCTGAAGTATCAATGATCTTCAACCTAATTAGAGGGAGAAAAATTCATCTTATAAGAGCTGCCAGATTTCTTCTAAATTATGTGATTTATGAAGAAGGAAATGATAAGAGAATAGCTAAGATGCAGGATAAAATTAGAATGCAGCCAAAAGAAGTGTCACTTTCTTGACACTAACGGCATGTAAGTCAGAAGATCAATTGGAATTTAAGCATCCTAACATTCTAGCATTATTTGGAAGGAGAGAAAATACATTCATAACCACAAATTTTGTTAATACCAAAATTTTGAAGATGGTTTCCCATAACACAAAATATAGATTCTGTACTAGTTGATACAAAAGAAATAAAATGGAGAAGATATATAAACAAACAAGTTTAATGCCAAAGGACAAAAATAAGAAAATAATTTTAAAGATAATGAAGAAAATAACAACAAAAACATTAAATTAGAAGATAAAATCATCATCATGAATTATGAACAGTTGCTACTTTATGTAGTAAGTAGCTTGAGCCAAAGATCAGTGACAAAAAGTGAAAGGAAAATACAGGCTTTACAGAAGAGACTTAGTCCCCAAAAATATTAAAAGTGAATGAATAGAAAAATATATATTGAAAATAGCAAATGAAAAGAACTGTGGCCATATGAATGTCATGTAAAATAGGTCAAAAGACAATGATGCACTGGAAAAGGTAGTTGTCAGGGGTATATATCAACACTGAATTTATGTGTACCTAAGTAGTTATGCTATAAAATTCCATAAAAAGATAAATAGTAACATAATTACAGGTGAAATTGACTAGGAATGATGGGAAATTTTCATCATAGCTCTCTTGAGAATTAAAAGATAAAAAATTTAAGTCTACTGATTTGAGTATCCCAAATTACAAGCTTTATCCATAGGGCATATGTAAAATCTAACATTAAAAATGTATATATTTATATAATTGTAGTTATTCATTGATCAAATGTATCTTTAACATGACCAGGTATAATTCATTTCAAGCACACTTGACACTCATGAAATTAAGTTAATTATAAAATAAAAATATTTAAAATAATTATTAGGATAAAAAGAAAGTGCCAGAAGTATTTCAATGATTCAGCATCAAATATATATTGTGTTAAATAAAGGTGGATCTGACGTAAAAACTTCCCGAGGTCAAAATTTCATAGTTGTATAAGGTGCTATGCATGCTTCCAAAGAAGGGAAGCAACTAAAAGCCCTATCCAACTGTGATACCTGTGGACCATAACAATGGCCAGAATGGCACAATACTACTAAAGGTAAAATTGTGGTGCTCCTATCATGCTTGTAATGAACAACTATCTAATTGGAATTAAGACACACTCAATAAAAGGAAAATCATGTTTGATACTAGAAATGTAAACAACTGCCTGGTGCAAATGAGGTCATAGATCCTAGATAATAACCTACTATATATATATATATATATATAATTTTAAACTGTATACCAAGAGGAAAAAAATCAATCAACATAGAAATATTAATAATAATTAAATTATTACAATCTGAGGTAGAAGCAGGCATAACTTAGGATAAAGTTACAGTTGTAAATGTTAATCTTATAAATGAAGGGAAGTTAAAATTAGGTGACAATAGCATGCATCTGAAAAAGATGAGAAAGAATAGCAGAATAAACATAAGGAAACTAGAAGGAAAGAAACATTGATGAGATTCAGCATGAGCTAATAAGATGGAAAATAAAGACATGATCTCAAGAATTAATAAGGCCCAAAGTCTGCTGTGTGATAAAAAACTTCCATAAAGCATGATTCAATAAAATAAACACACAAGGCAATAGTACACAACAAAGCAGAAAAGGACCAGAGGAGCAGATGGAGATGAGATTAAAAAGAATAAGAGAATGTTACAGACAACATATGTCAATTGATTTGGAAATTTAGATGAAATAGCCACTTTCCTAGAAAGATGAAAAGTTAAACTTCCTCAGATACAAATGAAAAATATAAATGATGCATAAAAATCACTTACATTTTTTTCACGAAGAAAGTATCAGTTTTTGATGTGTTTGTTTATTACGAATGTTTAATAATGGATGAGAAGGTAAAATACTGAAATACTTTCAGAGAAAGGAACAAAATGTTAATCTGTCAATTTAACTGTTCAAGTGAATACAAGTTCCCCACCACAGCCAACAAAATAACAACATCAAACATAAGAAAGGAATATCATCAGCAGTGTAAAAACCTAGTCATGGTTTAATAGTATATTAAAATAAAAGCAACAAATGAAGAGTATTGCATGTCATGCCAAGATGGATTTACTTAGGAAAGGCATGACTGGATAGATATCAGAAAACTTCAATTATAGATTCATTTCTTAATGCAATTTATTTTTATACATTCAAGGTGGTATCTGTATGACTCTTTGAAAAGAACTATGTGGGGGAACTTTTTAATCAATTTTTACATAACTCATGAAAAGACCTCTACCTCTAATTGGAGTCATGTGTAACTATAAAACATGAATAAACAAAATAACAACCAGATATTATGCATCAGACTCAACTGTTGACAGTACAAAGCTTCACCTGATAATGAGCCTCTGGAGAAAGTCCCACTCTGCCACTGGAATTCTACATTGTTCCTATTGGGTTTGATTTTTTGTTTGTTTGTTTAATATGTATGCATATTCAAATTGCATGTATGTGTATGCACTGCATTCCTTATTGGTGCCATTGGAGGCCAGAAGAGGATATCAAATTAAACTACTGGAACTAGAGTTATGGATGATTGTGAGTAACCATGTGAGTGCTAGGAACCAAACTGAAGTCCTCTGTGAGAAAAGCGAGTGTTCAGAACCACTTAGTTATCTCTCCAGACTCTGTGGTTTTAATAACAATAAATCAAAACAAAAACATAAGTATCAAGTTGGGGAAACTTTTTAGAAATTCATAGAATTTATCAAGAGTCTATATATAAGTTCAATGACATCCAGATTCCTATAAGCAAACAACAGTTGTTAAAATGAGCTTTACATTTTATATATTATCACAAAAATATAAGGGATTAATAAATAAATTTAAAAGATTAAGTATAAATCTTTATTTAGGACATGCATACTACTTTAAAGAATATCTAAATAAATGATAAAACACACAGTATTCATTTAGAAAGAGTAGATATAATAAATTCAATTTTCCTTATGTCATAGACAATAAAATTCTGAAGAAATCAGGAGATGCTTTATATCATAGAATATATCAACCTGATTCTAAAATGTATATGAAAGAACAAACAATATTATAATGAAGATACTTCTAAGTAAAAAAGAAAAAAATCATGCCAATAGTGAAACAGCAGTTACACTTACCATGTCTAAGTGTTTGCACTTGTTAATTTACTCAATCACAAAATGTCCACAAAGTATATTCAATTACTCTCACCTCCTAACTTTCAGCATCTTATGTTGGAGTAAAAACAGCATGGTATTGGCAAAAACACATACAGGTGGATCAATGGAACTGAATCGAAGACACTGACATAAATATACACACCTATGAACAACTAATTTTTGACAAAGAAGCCAAATTATACAGTGAAAGAAAGAAAGCATCTTCAACAAATGGTGCTGGCATAACTAGATGATCATATTAGAAGAATGCAAATAGATCCATATCTATCACCCTCCACAAAAAAACTCAAGTCCAAGTGGATCAAAGACTTAAACATAAAATCAGTTACACTGAACCAGATAGAAGAGAGAGTGGGAAGTAGCCTTGAATGCATTGGCGCGGTAGATAACTTCATGAATAGAACACCAGTTGCACAGACACTGAGATCAACAGTTAATAAATGGAACCTCCTGAATCTGCAAAGCTTCTGTAAGACAAAGGACACTGTCAATAAGACAAAACAGCAGCCTACAGAATAGTAAAAGATCTTCACTGACCCCACATCTGACATAGAACTGATGTCTAAAATATATAAAGAATTCAAGAAATTAGACATCAAAGGACCAAATAATCCAATTAAAAATGGGGTACAGATCTAAACAGATATTTCTCAACAGAAGAATCTCAAGTGGCCAAAAGACACTTAAATGTTCAACATCCTTAGCCTTCAGGAAAATGCAAGTCAAAATGACTCTGAGATTCCATCTTACACCTGTCAGAACGGCTAATATCAAAAACACTAATGACAGCCTATATTGGAGAGGATGTAGAGTAAGGGGAACACTGCTACTCTTCTGGTGGAAGTGCAAATTTGCACAGCCTCTTTGGAAATTAGTATGGCAGTTTATCAGAACATTTGGAATCAATCTACCTCAAGACTCAGCTATATCAATCTTGGGCATATACCCAAAAGATGCTCAATCACACCACAAGGACACTTGCTCAACTATGTTCATAGCAGTGTTATTTGTAATAGTCAGAACCTAGAAACAAACTAGATGTCCCTCAACTGAAGAATGGTATAGGTATAGATTTATAGAAATGGGTTAATGTAAGATATAAAAACTAGATAGCAAGAAGCCTGCCACAGCCATACAGTTTATAAGTAATATGTCTCTGTGTGTTTGCTTGGGTCTGAGTGGCTGCTTGGGTAAGAGAGATTTGTCCTGACCATGGGCCATGCAGGACCAGGGAAACTTCAGCTACAGATGCTGAACATTTTTTAAGTTTCTTAACCATTTGTGTTTCTTCTTTAGAGAATTCTCTGTTCAGATATTAACCCCATTTTTTAAAAATTAGGTTATTTGTTTTCCTGTTATCCAGTTTGTTGACCTATTTATATATTTTAGGTATTAGTCTTTTATCAGATGTGGAATTGGTAAACGACATCTTTCCCCATTTGGTAGTCTGCCATTTTGTCCTAATGAGGGTTTCCTTGGCCATACACAAGCTTTTCAGTTTCATGTTTTCCCATTTATTAATATGAAATGTATCCAATTTTTATGTAGGCACTTAGTGCAATGAACTCACTTCATAGACCTGCCTTGTATCCCATAATATTGGTTACGTTGTGTTTTTGTATTCATTTATTTCTAAAGTGTTCTTAATTTCTGTCTTGTCTGATTTTTCATTCAGTAATGAGTTTTTTGGTTTCCATAGTCGTAGGCTTTCTGCTATTTCTGTTTTTATTGATACCCAGCTTTAATCTATGGTGGTGACATAGGATGCAGAGTGTTCTTTAAAGTTTCTTGTATCTATTGATACTTTCTTTGTGTCCAAGTATGTGGTTAGTTTTGGAGAAGGTTCCATGAAGTGTTGAGAAGGTATATTCTTTTGTGTTTGAGTGAAATATTCTGTAAAATCTGCTAGGTTCCTGTGGTTTGTAAAGTCATTTAGTTTCAGCATTTCTCTGGATGATTGGGTGTGTATTGGCAAGAGTTTGATATTAAACTTACTCTCTATCATTGTGTGAGGAGTACTATGTGATATTAGATATAGTAGTGTTTCTTTTATGAACTCCATTGCCTTTGTGTTTGGTGCATAGAGGTTTAGAATTTCAATAAGCCCTTGGTGGATTAAGTTTTTGAATATCTAGTGTATTTCCCTACCTCTTTGGGTTCATTTTGATTTGAAGTCTATTTTATCAGATATTAAAATGGCTAAACAAGATTTTTCTGGGTCCATTTGCTTGGAATATAATTGTGTACCATTTTAGCCTAAGGTGATGTCTAACATTGATGTTAATGTTTTTTTATATATATAAATCAGAAGGATGCATCCTATTTCTCTTGTTTGTTTGTTGGTTTTATCCAATCTGCTAGTTGGTGTTTTTTTACTGTGTAGTTGAGACCATTAATGTTGAGAGTTATCACTGAGCAGTACTTATTGATTTTTGGTGATATTTTGTTTGTGCTCTAACAAATAAAGCTTGCCTAGAGATCAGAGTACAGAGCTAGCCATTAGTTAACCATAGAGGCCAGACAGTGGTGACATAAACCTTTAATCCCAGCACTTGGGATCTCATGCTTTTGATCCCGGTACTTAGGAGACACATGCCTTTAATCCCAGCACTAGGGAGGAGGAAGCAGGAAGTGATATGGCTGGGTAGAGGAATATAAGGCAGGCAGAGACAGGAGCTCGGCCCCTTTTCAGGCTGAGGAGCTGGAGAGGTGAGAGATGGTTGTGGTTTGCTCCTTTGTCACTCTGATCTTTCAGCATTTACCCCAAGATCTGGCTCCATGTTTTCTATTAAGACAAATTAGGATTCAAGCTACATTAATTTCTGTTATTTTGTTTTTGTTGTTGTTTTTATATGTGTTTCCCACTCCTTTGATTTGCTTGTCTGATATTACTGTTTAAATTTGGTGCTGTTATGAAATGTTTTTCTTTGTCCATCTATTGTGATTGAACATTTTGCTGAGTAGAGTAGTCTGGGCTGACACAAGTGGACTCTTAGAGTTTGTAGCAAATCTTTCCAGGCCATTCTGGCTTCTAAAATCTAAATTAAAAACTCACATGTTATTCAAACAGGTCTGCCTTTATATGTTATTTGCAGCATTTAATATTTTTTTGTCCTGTATGTTTAGTGACTTGATTATTATATGTTGTGGGAAATTTCTATTAGGGCTTCTGTATACTTCTTGTATCTTTACAGGCTCCTCTTTAAGTTAGGAAAATTTTCTTCTATTATGGTATTAACAATATTTTGGTACCTTTGACCTGGGTTTCTTCTCTTTCCTCTATTCCTAACATTCTTAGATTTTTGTTTTTTCACATTTACCCAGATTTCCTAAATAGTGTATGCTTGTACTTTTTAAGATTTAACCTTTAAGGTATAAATTTCTTCTCTCTTGTCTTCAATGCCTGAGACTCTATCTTCCATTTCTTGTACTAAGGCTTGCATCTGAGGTTTCTTTTCAAGTTCCTAAATTTTTCCTCTCCAGTTTTCCTTCAGATTGGGTTTTCTTTTGTGATTCTATTTCCACTTTCATATCATGATCATTTTTTTTCTCATTTCATTTCACTCTTTGTGTTTTCATAGATCTCATTAATGGATTTTTCCTCTTTAAGATGCTTAAGCATGTACATAATAACTACTTTGAAATCCTTCTCTTGTGCTTTACTTTATTGCATTTCTCAGGGTCTGCTATAGTACAGTTACTGGGCTCTAGTGGAGACATCATTCTGACTGTTATTCATTATATTTATGTGCTGATATTTAGGCATCTGGGTTTGGAATGATTGTGATTCTAGGTGTTGATATCTGGTCTTGTGTTTACTGGGTGAGTTTTCCAGTTCTTGGATTCTGTTGTGCTGTCTGGATCTCCAATCTCTGGAACATTGGTGGCTATGAATTGCTTATTAGGGGATACTTCTGCATCCTTGCCATATGTGATCAGTTGGTGGCCTGGGTGGAATTCATTTCTAGGTATTAGGTGCTTACACAGAAGAATTTGGATGTCCTAGAAGGGCATGGGCTAATAAGGTCCACAGGAAGGAGGAAAGTTGGGTCTGTCCATGGATCTGCAAAGTCTAGGAATGAAGGAAGAGGGGGAAGACAGACCCCTATAGATAGTCTGCTATAGGGCTAGAAATGAGATTGGGGGAATTGAAATTGGAAGAAGGGAACGGAAGTGGAGATTGTCTACTAGACTCTCTGGCCTAATGGACAACAGTAGGTTTCCAGGAAGAGACTGCCTATGCTGTTGTTGGATGAGACAAAGGGATAAGGTGGGGAAGGAAGGCTGTGGGAGAAAATTTTCTCATTTCCCTGGGAGTAGGGCAGAGAGGAAGGAAAGGGCAGTATGTGGTCTGCTATCAAGATGGGAACAAGATTCAAGAATTAGAATTGGAGGATGAGAAGGAGAATGAAAATCTTATTTTTTTTCATACAATATATCCTGATTAGGCTCCCCTACCCTAACTCTTCCCAGACTCTTCCCACCTCTCTAACCAACAACTCCTTTATTTCTATCATTGAACAACAAATAGGCAAAAATTCAAATAAAATAGGGAACTCTCCTCCACTGCTGGTGGGAATGCAAGCTTGTACAACCACTTTGGAAATCAATATGGCGCTTTCTTAGAAAATTGGGAATCCATCTCCCCCAAGATCCAGCTATACCACTCTTGGGCATATACCCAAGAAATGCTCAACCACACCATAAGAGCACTTGTTCAGCTATGTTCATATCAGCATTGTTTGTAATAGCCAGAACATGGAAACAACCCAGATGCCCTTCAACTGAAGAATGGATAAACAAAATGTGGTACATATACACAATGGAATACTACTCAGCAGAGAAAAACAATGGCATCATGAGGTTTGCAGACAAATGGATGGATCTAGAAAAAATCATCCTGAGTGAGGTAACCCAGACTCAGAAAGACAAACATGGTATGTACTCACTCATAGCAGGATACTAGACATGAAACAAGGATGACTTGTCTGCTACTCACATCACCAGGGAGGCTACCTGGAAAACAGGACCCCAAGAAAGACACAGGGATCGCCCAATGACAGAGAAATGGAATGAGATCTACATGAACAGCCTGGACATGAGTGGGGGTAATGAAAGGCGAGGGTTGAGGGAAAGAGAGCTTGGGGGATCGGGAGATCCCAGCTGGATCAACAACAGAGAGGGAGAACAAGGAATAGGAGACCATGGTAAATGAAGACCACATGAGAATAGGAAGAAGCAAAGTGCTAGAGAGGCCCACAGAAATCCACAAAGATACCCACACAACAGACTGCTGGCAATGGTCGAGAGACAGCCCGAACTGACCTACTCTGGTGATGGGATGGCCAAACACCCTAATTGTTGTGCTAGAAACCTCATCCAACTTCTGAGGGATCTGGATGCAGAGATCCATGACTAGGCCCCGGGTGGATCTCTGGGAGTCCAATTAGCGAGAATGAGGAGGGTTTATATGAGCGAGAATTGTTGAGACCAAGGTTGGATAAAGCACAGGGACAAATAGCCAAATGAATGGAAACACATGAACTATGAACCAATGGCTGAGGGGTCCCCACTGGATCAGGCCCTCCGAATGGGTGAGACAGTTGATTGGCTTGATCTGTTTGGGAGGCATCCAGGCAGTGGGACCAGATCTTGTGCTCATTGCATGAGTTGGCTGTTTGAAACCTGGGGCCTATGCAGGATTGTTTGGCTCGGCCTGGGAGGAGGGGACTAGACCTACCTGACTGAGTCTACCAGGTTGACCTCAGTCTGTGGGGAAGGCTTTGCCCTGGAGGAGATGGGAATGGGGGGGGGGGGTTGGGGAGAAGGTGAGGGGGATGGGAGGGGGGAGAACAAGGGAATCCGTGGCTGATATGTAGAACTGAATTGTATTGCAAAATAAATTAAAATAAATTAAAAAAAAGAATAAAAACAAAATATAGAAATCACACATAAAACATAAAAACATAAAATCAGAAATTATAATACACAACCAAAAGGTCAGTATGATAAAAAAAATCTGCAAATAAAGCAATAAGAGAGAAAATGTCTACAAAAATGCCATTGAGTTCATTTTTTGTCCAAGATCTAGTGCTGGCCACAGGGCTTCCTGCTAAGTGTGTTTAATATACCCAGTGAGACTTCATTGGAGAAAACTTTTTGCCTTTGCAAGCAGTTGTCAGTTAGAGTTAATTTCTTGGTTAGAGATGGAAGCTCATGTCTACTTCCCTATCTCAGTGGTGGAACACCATCCAGCATGGATCTGTATCTGTGATGGCCCTGTGCATGCTGCCAGAGTCCCTTCGAATTCATATGTGCATCAGTCTAGCTGTGTCTGGAAGAAATGGCTTCCTTGGTGTCACCCATCCTCTCTGGCTCTTACAATCTTTCTGCCACCTCTTCCTTATAGCTCTCTGAGCCTTAAAGGGATGGACTTGATGAAGATATAACCTTTAGGAGTCAGTGTTGCAAGTCTCTCAAATGCGGCACACTGTACAGTTGTGGATCTCTGTGCTAGTTCCCATTTACTGCAAGAGGAAGCTTCTTTAATGATAACTGAATGAGGAACTGACCTGTGTGCATAGCACAATATTGTTATGAGTCATTCTGTTGCTGTGTTCATTTAGCACAGCCATTCATAACCTGTGGGTTGCAACCCCATTGACCAATCTCTATCTCTAAAATATTTATATTACAATCCATACAGTAGCAAAATGACAGTTGTGAAGTTGCTATGGAAATTTGGGGGTCATCACAACATGAAGAACTGTGTTAAAAGGTAACAGCTTTAAGAAGGTTGAGAACCACTGATTTAACAGAACAATAGTAGTTGGTTTTCCTCTTGATCCATGGCTTATCTAGTCTCAGGTTCTTGTCCACCAAGTAGTGTCACCCATGAGTTCAATCTTATACAACTGGCCTTAAATCCAATCAGAGAGAGTTTGTTTTTCTCCACAATGTTTATGCCACTATTGTACCAGTATATCATGTTTGCAGATCACCTTTGTAGATTACAAGGTTTGTAGCTGGGTTGGTAGTTAGCTTTTTCCTCTGTAGCATGCAGAGTACCTACTGGTACCATGAATGCTAGTCAGTAGTAGTGAAGGTTCTAGGTAGGCAACAGCTTGATTTCTCTCTTCTACAAAATAGCCAAGTGCTGTATTCAGCAATAGGGCCTTACTATTGTGGAGAGAAAGCAATGTTACTGACAATAGCCTGGATTTTTGGGGGGTTTTCATGGGGTCCCTGTGGTCAATAATTCAATCAAATGTTGCCCACTATTGGCACTGGAGATTTCACTTGGCGATAAAAAGATATCTTCTTGGAGCATTGTATTCTGCTATTTGGTGACTTCATTTAGATTTCTTTCAGATATGTATATATGCTAAGAAGCTTCTACAGTAGTATCACCCATCTCTATATAACTATATTTTTCTCCTGACTAGTTACCTCACTCAGGGTGATCCTTTTCTAGTTCCATCCATTTACCTGCAAATTTTATGATTTTGTTTTTCTTAACATTGAAAAATATTCCATTGGGTAAATATACCACATTTTTGTTATGTATTCTTCTGTTGATGGACATCTGGGCAGTTTCTAATTTCTGGCTATTTATGTTTAAATTTCTGCTTTAATTGCTTGTTTGATTTTGATCTAATATCAGTAGGCCATATATATTAAGAAATTAATCCATTTTAGGTTTTTGAGTTTGATGGAGGACACATTTTTAAACTATGTCCCTATGATTTTCTGGATTTTCTTGGTATCTGTTGTGATTTTTCTATTTTCATTTCCAGTGTTACTAATTTGGGTCTTTTCTCCCCATCTTTTAGTTAATTTCACCAAGTGTTTATTAGTCTATTTTATTTTCTCAAAGAACCAACTCTGTTTCATTGGTTCTTTCTTTTTGTTTGTTTGTTTTTTCTATTTTACTGATTTCAGTCCCAAGTCTGATTATTCCTCAGTATCTACTCTCTGGGGATATTATTTCTTCCCTTTGTTCTATAGATGTTGGGTATGCCACTAAGTAGCTAATATGAGAGAGACTTCTCCAATTTTCTTATATAGCTGTGTCAGAATTTTGGTTCTTGATCTTCCGGAGGTCTTGTGCAGGTAACCCACAGCATCTGTGAGTTCATGGGTGTAATGGCCGGGTCATGTCCAGAAAAGAGCTCTTCATTCACTCCTCCACACTCTGTAGTTCTTACATTCCTTCCTCCCCCTCTTCCATGATGTCTCACAAACCTTGACAGTAGGGTTAATACAGCAGTTCAATTTGGGAACAAGCACTCAGGGTATTCCCCTCAGAACTTTGACCAGTAGTCAGGCATCTCTAAACTGACCACTGTCTGCAGCAAAAGGAATCTTCTCTAACTAAGGTGAAAGGAGTCCAGGTCTATGGACACAAACATAAATTCCCTCTTGTAGAGCAGGCTTCAAATCAGAAAGTGTTTAGTGGCTGCTTAATAATCATGGCACCATCGCACTAGTAGGCATATCTTGTGTGGCAGATTGATTTTCCAATGTGTAGAGTCCAGTTCTTCTTAAGATAATTAATGTCCATTCTCCTCTAGCATCCTGCATAGCATCCTTGATCACTATGGCAGCTAGCCATATGGAAGAGGTTTCCTGGACAGTTTAAGATTGATTTTTCTATGTCATGAAGCCCAGAGTATGTGACATCTTCAGAAATAAGTTATGTAAGTTATGGTGGGGAGCCAAGAAAAATGAATTTTATTAATTTCAGGACCTCTAAGACTCCCAATACTAGTAATTCATAGGGGGCTATCCTATGCCTGAAGTACAATTTTCATTAACTAACTCACATCTTCTGGAAGCAGCATTGCTCACTCCTTTCCCCTTTTGTTTTTTCACTCTGATGTTAAGTAAATGCCCTGAATCAATTTAAATTTAGTATAAGATAAAGGAGAAAAATAAAATTAAATTAAAAGTGCACTGAGAAAAAATAGGTCAAGGAAATGAACATTTACAATGCATACTCATTCATAGAAGCCCTGACACTAGTGTGACAATACTCTGGCATATCAGCATCATCTGTTTTATTTGTAGCAGTATCCACACAGAGGAAATCATGAATGAGTTGTACCATCTATCAGCCAATGTTGTGTGACTATTTTGTGTGCCTGTTAACTTGACATGATTTGGTTTTATTCTATTGTCTATATCTGATAACTTGATATGACTGTTTTATTCTCACAGACCATCTTATCTTGGACAGCAGTATCCAGCTTTGGCATTAACCATGAGGGTGCTTTTGCTTAGGGATTATCTTTCTCTAAAGTTTTTAAATCTGCCTCCAGTGTTGAGAACAGCCTGCTAAACACTGTTTGGGTGATGCTTAGACATGGTCCACTAGGGATTCTGATCCTAAGAAGTAGCTACCAAATGATTTTCAGAGTTGGTTTTGGCCAAGGCTAAAAGTAGTTTATCTGTTTAGTGTTCAAAGTCTTGCCTTGTGTACAAAACACTACCCTGTGCATGCCAAATGCATAGATAAATTTGTTCCTCTCAGAACTCTCTGACCTCTACTAACACTTAGGTAGGGCAGATGGCCCCCAAGAGCACCAGGACTTTGCCTATAGGCCCAGGCTGTCACCTGTCCCTATGTTGTTCTCCAGAAACTCATTGATGGTAAACAACTACAAAGAAGTTGACAAACTGATAGGGGGTAACTTGTGCTCACAGAAAACACAGGTCACTTCTTTCCTACAGCTTCTCCTGGTCCACGGTTACCTCTTGGGTTTGTGTCATGCTGTGTTCTAGTATAGCCTCCTGTATCCACAACAGAGACAAGCACTAGAATGATCCTGATCACACATGCAGCACGGTTTTCCTGCAGGGCAGCAATCCAACACTGCAGGCTACGTGCACCATCAACAGTCCTGTCATCTTTCTACAGCCATCTCTATGGTGACATTTAAGAAAGGACCTGTCATCTATTTAACCACAGGCCCCTTGCCTAGTCTCCTTACTAGTGGTACTATATTGGAACAATGGATTTGTGGACACCTGAGGAGAACCTATTTGCAGAATTTACTAACTTCAGCCTAAAGTGTTCAGCCGAATACATGGTTGCTAGAAGAGGACTTCTGACTTTAAAATCCTGACTGGTGAGTTCAAAATTACCAGAAAACAATTTCTTTCCAACTTCTCTGCTTGCAGTTATTGTTGAGACAGGGTGTTAACACTCCTAGGGAGTCGTTGGAAAGTTGAGTTTAGGGTTAGGAAACTGCAGAGGCAAGAAGATACATGCCATTTCAACAAAACATGATCTGAAGAACACTGCTTTTTAAAAGAATAGTGTTATTTCTACTTTGTCCTCCAAGAAGAGAATATGAAATTATATAAGATTGGTGTCTATACAGAAAATTACATGTAGCAATTAATACATGAATACCTCAAAAATTGTTCATGGGCCTCAGCTAGACTATGAAACACTGGCATGCCTTAGAGATATGAGCTTCTAAATCTCCAAAATAATGCAAATGACATTTAAATCCCTATACTTGGGATTATCTTCCTTCATGTATTAGCACCCCTAACATGACTTTGACTATTGCAAGACAAGATTTTACTTTCAAAGTTGTTGTAAGGATGAGAACATGAATTTCCATTCTGAGGCCATCAAGATGTCCTGAGTTCACTTCTTCCTTCAAAACTCGATTGAACGCCTTCCTAGTGCTTGGAAATATTGCTAACTCAGTTCTATCATTCACATGAAATAGAATTACTTTGCTCATATTTAAAATGTAGGAATAGATAAACAATGGCTAACAACTTATTTAAAGTTCTATCAGCCCCACTGACAATGAAACAAACATGCCAATATACTGCCTTTTCTTGTAGGCCTTTATCTCTGGCACAAATAACAGAAATGGTAAAGTATATTTTAGTGAAATAATTTAAACTTTGACTGACGTACTTGTAAGCATCATTGCCCTCAAATTTGAATTTCTAAAGGAGAACACACAGTCTCGAGTATAAAAGTAACTATAAGACAGAGGCTGGCTGGGGGTGTGGGAAGAGCTGGAGGAGTGTCTTCAGCAAGTATGACCCTCTTTCTCTCTTCATTTATTACATAAAATGAAGAAGAATTTCTCTGTTGCCAATACCTCCCACTTCAAGTCTGGAAAAAAGAAGTCTTAAAAAATAAAATGTTTGAAAGCTTTTTTCATGAGAACCCCTTAATAACCTATAAGATAATCTGCCAGAATTGAGTTTTAGCCACAAGAGCTCAGCAAAAGTATGCAGCCATGTGATACAATCACAGACTAGCCATTGTGGAATTTTTAAAAAAATTGAATGTGAATCTTAGCTTCTGCCACTTATGTGCTGTAGGACATCAGATACATTAAAGACAAATTCTGATCTCCAAATGCCCAAACATAAGGGTGAAATGATAAGACTTCATGAGGTATGTAATGGGGCAAAATATACAGCAAAGGTAAGACTCTAGGAGAGCCTCAGCATGAGAGTGCTTTCTTGGTGCTAGTCATTACAAACTATAATACTAATTTAGTGTCCTTGGGTTTAGACAACACATGCAACAATTATAATTTGAAGACAATTGGGTAAATATTTCATTACTCTCAACTCATCCATGATGCCTTAATGGCATGAGAAAGTTCACGTATTTGCAAAGAGGCTAACTTAACTAAATGAACTAGGGAGTGCACATGAGAAGTAGAAGCAGACTGTGTGCAGTAAAGGCTGAACAAACGTCAACCCTTCCTGCATTACATTAGAAACTATACTTGGATGCTCATAGTCAAATTTGAGAGTGGAAAAAAGTAGTCAAAACAGGTGCTGGATTAAATTGGCTGGTGAATTTAAAGAAACTGATGAATTCATTCCAATCACATGAATAAGCAGGCAGCCTCAAGTGCATATGTGGAAAAACTTGCTTTCCTTTTTTCAACTACAGTCAATTTTCTTTTACATTTCAGGTTGCTTAATTTCTTTTTGACCAGAAGCAATCAAACCATCTTATCTCACATCTTATGGTAAACACAGAGTGTATCCCCACATCTTGGGAAAGAAAGCTAATAACAGTGAGGCAGTCAAGGTTCCTCCATCTTGTCCCTGATACAGTCATCTGAGGTCTGACTCAGAGCTGACCCACCTCCACCTCACTTATACTACCCCCTCCTATGTGAAAAAGTTCCTCAGACAATCACCCAACCCTGTCCCAGGGGCTTGAGAGTAAGATGCCCCACTAACTGCTGTTTTTTTCTTCTATTAAATTCTCTCTTGCTCCACTTCCCCTGCAACTACCAACAAAACCACATGCTTGCCTTTAAAAGCTCATTGCAGAAAGTTGTCAGAGCTGCTCTGTGAAATCTGTTTCTCTCCAGGCAGTATTTGACCGGCTTAATAAAGACTCATAAATTCATAATATGCTTTTGTTGAGTGGTCCTTGGGGTCTTTGCCCCATGATAATAACAATATTCAGTTGAGGTTTCAATTGACATTCATGATTCCCTGAACCCCTTCAACTCAACTCAACTCAAGTTCTGGCAGTTGCTGCCATTCACTCCCACTGGCAAGCTTTTTGAGCCAAGTGAGAAGGCCCCAGCTCCAAGGAGAAGCTCCCAACTCCATTTATGTTATATGTTCCTTTCTCAACCAGTGACTTACATAACTGTAAATACCAGAAACACCCTTTCTCTGAAAGCCCTAGGCATTCATCTCTCAAGACTCTTTTCTATACCCACCATCTGACATGGGACTATTGCTGACAGCTACTAGTTACCCTGTTTACTTTGGAAGAACAAGGCCACATAAAAGTGGAAGTTAAGAAAGTGGTCTTGGGCCCAGATGGATGATTACTGGATGATAATATTTTTTCTGATAGAGAATTTATTCCCTTTCACTCAACCCCAATTGGCATCCCAACACTGACAAAGGTAGGAGGCTCTGGACACCTACCACCAGACTTTTCTGGCTGGACTCCAAGCACCAGCTCAGAAGTCCACTCATAAAACGAGAGACACCAGAACATGAACACACAATGCTTACAATTGCCTTTTTGACCCAGTTGCCATGGAGACAAGGAAAAATTACAGAGATTAGAAGGCTTTGAACATATGAATAGATCTCAGTTACTCTTGGTAGCTCAAAAGATGTTTAACAATTCAAACCTTCTCTGAGGATAGCCAAAAGGATAAGGTTGATAAGAGCCCATAGTGACCACTCTATGAGAAAGCCCAGAGAATAGATTGTTCTGGCATAAGAAGTGGGAAGAAGGCTGGGAGACCCAGCTCCAGCCATTTTAAAAGGACCAATGTGCCTACGGTAAGGGAAAAATTCACTGGAAAATGAATGCCCAAACAGAAAGAAAAAGACCCCACAGGTACTTCAGCTGGAGAAATGAATGTGCCAGGTTACTACACTTTGAACCCCCAGGAGCCTAGAGTGACACCAAAGTGTGGGACAAAGCAACTGACATTTTAGTTGACGCAGAGGTGACATATGTCATCTTCCAAAAGACTCTAGGTCAGCTGACTGGCCAAAAGATTGTAGTCTATGAGATGACTGGGAAAACTGACTATTACCCTTGGACTACTGTCCACTCATTCCACTGATCTTGGGAAGGAAACAAAAACCCATTCCTTTTTGGTCATGCCTAATGGTCTCTACCCTCTACTAAGGCAGGACCTCCTGCATAAACTCAAAGTAACTATCTCCTTTCTAAGCACAAGGCACCTGTATTTCTTCAGTTAATAAGTTCAGCTACACCTGTTCAGGTCAAGCAAAATCCCATGGCTCTAGAAGCAAAGAAAGGGATTGTCATTCACAATACCCAACTCAGGAAGGCAGGTATTCTGTTCCTCTCCAGTTATCCTGGAATATGCTCCTATTGACCATCAAGAAATATGGAAGCCATGTCTATAGATTTGTGTAAGATCTAAGGGATGTTAAAAAAAAAGGGAGGATCAAGACCATTCATCCTAAGGTCCCAAACCCATACAGCCAGATGAGTTTACTTCACCCAGAGAAACACAGGTATACACATACAGCCATGAACTTGAAAGATGCATTCTTCAATATTCCCCTGCAGAGGTGAATCAACCCATCTTTATTTTTAGATGGACAGATCCAGAGGGAAGATATATGAACAACTTACTTAGACTTGGTGATCGCAGGGATTTAAGAACTCAATTCTATTTGACGAGGTGTGGAGTGCTGATCTCTTGTCCTTACACCAGGGCTTCCTGAGAGTGTACTTTACAATATGTAGATGACCACCTTTTAGCCTTAGAAACTGAAGGAGACTGTAGATGAGCCACTGAAGGACTGCTGCAGGAACTTAAGACCTTAGGCTACAGGGAATCAGCCAGGAAGGCCCAGCTTTGTACTTCAGAAGCTTTCTATCTTGGTTACCAACTGAAGTGGGAACCAAGGGCCTTATCTCAGAATTACTAGCCATTGTCCAAATCCCCATTCCAGAAACTAAGAGGCAGGTCAGAGAGTTCTTAGAGGCAGTCAGGTCCTGTTGCCTCTTGATATAAGCTTTCACATAGTGAAGCCTCTATATGCCAGTATAAAAGCAGGCTCTGAGCCTTTAACCTGGACTGTGGCTGAATAGGCTTTTGAAGTCTTAAAAACTTCCCTGACCCCAGCCCTGGCTTGGCACTCGTTGACGTCTCAAAGTTATTCCATATGTTCATCTATGAGATGAAGGGCATTGCAAAAGGAGTTCTGACCCAGACTTTGGGACCAGGGAAACTCCCCATGACATACTTGTCCATCCCTGTGGCCAAGAGATGGTCCACCTGCTTCAGGACTGTGGTTACTACTGCCATCTTGATAAAGGAAGCTGATAAATTAACCTTGGCAAAAGATTTCTTCCTCACAGTTCCCTATGAAGTGGGAAGCCCTTTTCAGAGTGACCAGAGAAGATGACTGTTGAATCACCGAATAACCCAGTACCAAGTCCTACTGAATCATGTTCAAATCTGGTTTAAAAAGACAGCTACTATCAACCCTGCTATCTGATCACGATCTGCATATGCCAATCCATGATTGTCTTGAGATAACTGCAGTAACTCAAGGAAACTGCCCAGACATAATGGATACTCTCTTGAAAGCTTCTGGTGCTATACTCTTACACAGATGGGAGCAACTTTGTCAAAGACTAAATTGGGTATATGGGGGCTGTAGTAGTCACTTTGACTGGGGCAACTCGGTTCTAAACCCTGTGATCAGGTACTTCAGCCCAAAAAGCAGAGTTAAATGCTTTGACTCAAGCCCTCATATGGGGAAAGGAAAAGTTCACTATGGTATACATACCCTGATGGCCACTGTGCCTTTGCCACAACACATGTCAGTGGAATGATATACTGAGGGAGAAGGCTACTTATTGTTGGGGGAGAGGACATTAAAAATAAGGAGAAAATCTTAGCCCTCCTGAAAGTGATTTGGCTAGCCCAGAGAGTTGCCATCCTCCACTGTAATGACATCCTGTGCCAGTGATCTAACAACTCAATATGTGGCCCTAAGGTCAGTGGAGGCCATTGATAATCCTCCTTATCTACTGCATCCCTATGCTGCCTAAAACCCTGAATTAAAACCAATATAAAATAAAAGATACAAAACAAAACAAAACAAAACAAACAACAACAAAAACAAATAAACAAAAATCAAATGGACAGCTGGAACCACCAATTTGGTGGAAAGCCCCAGATGGAAGGATTATCTTTCCTTGAAGAACTGGCAGAATGTTGGTCACTGACCGCCACTGGGCCATCTCCACCTAAGATCCACCATGCCCTCTGAGTTTCTCAGACCTAGGTACATATGACATTGGATAGTTTAACAAAAGACACTTTAGCCAGGGTGAGGTGTGTGCCCGGGTAAATCCCGAACAGAAAGTATTTGTTCAAGAAGTCTGATTGAGAGGAGAGCACCTGGTGAACACTGGAAAGATGATTTCACTCGAGTCTGGCCCACTAGAGAAGGCTACAAATATTTGCTAATCTTCAAGATACTTCTCAAGTTCAATAGAAGCACTCCTCATCTGGACTGAGACTGCTCAAATAGTAGTTAAAAAGCTCCTCCAGGAATTGATCCCCCAATCTGGCCTCTTCCTAGCAATGTGGCCTGACAAAGGCTAAGCTTTCACAGCTTAATGTTTAGGACACTAAATATTAATTGGTAACTCCACTGTGCGTATCAATGTCAGAGTTCTAGTCAGGTAAAGCAGATACATAAGGCACTAAAGGAAACCCTGACAAAACTAACCCAAGAGTCCAGTGAGTGTTGAATAGACCTCCTTTCTCTTGTGTTGCTTCAGGCCTGCTATCTTCCATGTAAGAAATGATTCACAGTTTATGAGATTAAGTTTGGTAGACCTCTCCTCTTACTTCACCAACTCAGAAACAAACAATTGACTTAAATCTCTCACCATTCCTTTCTCAAGTCTTTACATCTGCTCCAGCCAGCCATCAGACAATCCAGGAGGCTCAGTGGGGTCCAGTGATGTCATCTGGGTCAAACATAAATAAGGGTACACTTGAACCAACTTGGAAGGGGCCCTACTCTGGTGGATCCTCTCAACCCGCACAGCCTTGAAGGTAGCAGGCATCACTCTATGGATCTATCACACTTAGGTCAAAGGAGCAGACACTTCAGACAACAGTGCCCAATGAACCATTTGCCAAACCATGGACTCATTAAAAATAAGGTTCCTCTGGGCCCCTGGTCCTCCTATTTCCCACTCTTCTACATCCTCCTGATTCTTATATTGTTCTCTAGGAGAAGGTGATCCAACCCTCATTGTTCCCAAACCTGGACTTGGGAATTAAGAATATGGGGCCTTCAGTTCTATGCATGTTCTGTGTCTGAACCCCTAGTTGCCAAGGACAAGGGAGTTTCCATAGCAAAGAATGGGGTTATAAGATAGAGGCTTCCTGGAAATACACACACACACACACACACACACACACACACACACACACACACACACACACACACTAGAAAGATGTAATCCAATGACCATAAAATTAAAGGTCCATTACTTCCTTAACATTATTTTGGCCCATTAGAAAAGGGGAAAACTTGGAAAATAAGGCTCTATGTCAAATTAAGGGACTATGAAGACAGAATTACTATCCTCCCCCAAAAAATCCCCCTGATCCCTGTCCCCAGATCTTTGGGCACTAACTAAGATCTTCCACCCTGCCAAGATATTGACCAACATTCCCTTCCAAAAAACCTAAGTCACTTAACAAACCAGGGACTGGAATCCTGCTTCCCACTGTTCAAGAAAGTGAAGGATTCCCATCCCTATATTCTATTCCTGATAAAATTCACTACTTAGTTAATCATTCTCAGCTAGAGATTGGCCAGGATCACTGGTTATGCTTACACTTCTATCCCCTTTAGTACATAAAGATGCAAACTAACCAGACTATCAGATCATTGACTGACAAAACTCATTTGGACTGGGGGCAGCTCAAATGAATGTTAGAAGACATATTAGACATTGTCAAATATCCAAGACTCTTAACATAGATATATACCCATATTCTCATGCCTGCTATTTCTCCTTGGAGGTTAACTGATCTGGACAATGTCAATGCTATCAGGCCCCTCAAACTACCTGGTGGGCATGGACGAATGGTTTGATTGAATGTGCCTCTTTTGATGATTTCCAAGTTGAAAACTCCCTTTATTGCATCTTAGTACACATTCTGCCAAGCTGTACCTATGGAATGGGGAAGAGGGAAGAACATATTTTAATATGGACTCTGGACTACAAAGCCATAAAAAGAGCTGTGTCTATTCTCATCCTACAACTGGTCAGAGCTGGCAAAGCTGACTCAATAGCCATAGGCACAACAGCCCTTATGGTGAGAGAGAAGGCTTTAAGAAACAAAGAAGATAGGTTGGTCAGGATCTAGAGTTATTAGAGGATTCCATTTCTGAGCTGAACAACAGTTTAATTCCCTCACAGAAATGGTCTTACAGAACTGGAGAGGCTCATTATGAAACATTGGGCACTAGGCATATCTTTAGGAGAAACCTGTTGTTTCTATGCCAATTGGTCAATAATAATTAGAGAAAAATCTTGTCATGGTTAGGGAAAATTTCAAAAAACAGCAAAGAAAAGGAAAGAAATACCACTCTTGGGCATATGCCCCAGGAATGCTCAATCATACCACAAAGATACATGCTCAACTATGTTCATAGCAGCACTATTCGTAATAGCCAGAACCTGGAAACAACCTAGATGCACGTCAACTGAAGAATGGATTAAGAAATGTGGTACATATGCACAATGGAGTACTACTCAGCATAGAAAAATAATGACAGCATGAAATTTGCAGGCAAATGGATGGAACTAGAAAATATCCTGAGTGAGGTAACCCAAACTCAGAAGGACAAACATGGTATATACTCACTCATAAGTGGATACTAGATATAAAGCAAAGAACAATCAGACTGCAACCCACAGATCCAGGGAGGCTATATAGCAAGGGGAGACCCTAGGATGACTGTGGCTTATAATAAGTTTTGGTTTTACTCAATTACCAGGCAAGCCTCAATGAAACATTTCACTATTAGGATAAGAGTTTATCAAGCTGATAATAGAAAAATAAATAAATAAATAAAAATGAAAAAAAAATAAAGAGAGGAAAAGAAAAGAAAAAGAAAAAGACAGAATCAGAAAAATGGTATCAGTCTCTGTTCACTTGGTCCTCCTGGCTAGCTACTCTGCTATCAGCATTGTCAGGGCCTCTAAATATCATTCTGACTGGATTAAGAGTAGGAGCCTGAATCTTAAACTCTACGGCCAGCTATATAAAACAAAGATTTAATTTGGTCAATTTAGTGGTCCTAAGGATTTGATTTGATTCATTTTCCTAAGAACAGTAGGGAATGTAATGGGGCCAAGTTTCCTCTATCATGTCCCTGATAAGGCCATCTAAAATCTAACTAAGAGCTAACCCCTCTCCCAGCTTTCACTCCTCCCTGTGGTGATACTGTGTTCCCCAAAATATTGTGCACCCTAATAAACTTATCTGGGGTCAGAGAACAGAACAGCCACTAGATACAGAGGCCAGAAAATGGTGGCACACACGCCTTTAATCCTAGCGTCCCAGAGGCAGAGATCCGCCTGGATCTCTGTGGGTTCAAAGCCACACTGCAAACAGCCAGGCATGGTAACAAGAGCCTTTAATCCTAGGAAGTGATGGCAGAAAGTAGAAAGGTATATAAGGCGTGAAAACCAGGAACTAGGTCTGATTAAGCTTTTAGACTTCTAGTAACAGTTCAGCTGAGATTCATTCTGGAGGCTTCCAGTCTGAGGAAACAGGATCAGCTGAGGAATTGGCAAGGTGAGGTGGCTGTGGCTTGTTCTGCTTCTCTGATCTTCCAGCATTCACCCTAGTAACTGGCACTGGGTTTGATTGTATTAATAAGACCTTTTAAGATTCTCACTACACCTTCCCACAAAGGAAAGTCCTTCAAACAATTACCCAACCCTGTCCCAGGGATTTGAGATCAAAATGCCCCAGCTAACTACTGTGTTTTGTTTGTTAACCTTCTCCCTTGCTCTATTTCCCCCTACAACTATCAACCAAGATATGATTTTTGCCTTTAAAAAAATCTCACTAAAGAAAGAAGTTGTGGATGCTCTCCAGGCAATCATTGGCTGGCTTAATAAAGACTCTCAAATTCTGAATCTGGTTTTGTCAGGTGGTCCTTGGAGTCTTTGCCCCACAACAATAACAAAATTCAGCCCTAATATCTGTACTACATAATGTTGACCAGTTAGAGAGAGTTCATCAAAGATAATATTTGGAGAAGAAACAAATTTCTTCCTCCTGTAACTTTACATGGCTCTATTAGATAAAGTGGTCAGTATTTATGAACTTGGGTATTTTAGCATTGATTATTTTAAATAATTTACTAAAGGTCACCTCGACATCTTCATTTTATTCAGTTTCAAATTTCTATGGGTTCTATTTTAGGAATGGAGGAGATAGGGAATATCAAATGATTTTTAAGTATCTGTGTATTATTCTAGCATAGGTTTTATGTGTTCTAATTATGAGAACAGCTCACTAAGTGATTAAAACCTGTAATTGATTTGTTACTCATAACTGTGCTTGAATTTGTGGAACCAGAGTTACTAACAGTTGATGGCTTTGAAGGAACAAAGAGTCAGTTTCTTCAGGGAACTGGCCCCTGGTAGGTTGCTCATGCTCCAGTGGACCACCCTACACCTACTACAGTCAGGAAGCACTAATTGGATTCAGTGACTTATAAAAAAAATAAAACTAGGTAAGAGTTTAGGAAGTTGGATGGAGATGCAGGAATGAGTGAGGTCCAAAAGGGCTATGAGATGGGTAGTGAAGAACAATATGATCAAAATATAATGTATGCAAATATGAAATTCTCAAAAATAAATAAAAATGCATTGAAAAAGTAAATATCTAACAGACAGCAGAAGCAGAGACAAATTTATCAGTACATGTTCCTAAAAGAAAAATCCCATCCACAGTATTTATTAATATGTCTTACAACTTGGCCATGGATATATTCTAGAGGAAGACAATCATGATGTTCATATGCAAAACCATTGTTGAACCACCAGGATCCAGTGGTTAGCTACAAATCCATGATCAAACAGATGGCCCAGTTTAAATTCAGTGAGTCAGAAAGCACTATAACTAGACATATTGAAAGATTTGTATGGGAGAGGGTGTACAGATACAGGCAGTAGGGAGACTGAAGAGGGTGGATTGTTGAAAAGTAAATTTAATTTAAAAAATGTAAATAACCTCATTTTAAGTATGCCCATGTTTACACATAGATTTCACCCCCAAAGGATCTATAAATAGCCAGTAAGCAATGTCTTAATGCTAAAGACCATGTGCTCAGCAGTCATGAGAGGCCTTTAAAGATTAACAATAACTAGCATTGATAATAATGACACACCTCCTTGGAAAAGTGGTTGGCAGTTGCTTAGAAAATCAACTAACACTTATCCTAAGATCCAGCAATATTATTCTTTATATATATAGAAAAAATAAAATGAAAAATTATTCATGTGAAACTTACATAAGATGGTCATTGCCATTATATTTATAGCTACTAAAAATTGGAAGATGCATGCCCAACAACAGTGGAATCCTCTGTATGCACAGAAATAAATGAGAACAACCTATGGGTAAGGACAATGGTATGGCTGAATTTAAGAAGGATGATGTTGTATGGAGTGGTCAGAAAAGACACAGCAAAAGCTCTATGCATATGTATACATACATACATATACACATATATGAAATTCTGAACTGGGAGAATCAATCTACGGTAGCAATGCTGTGTTGCTCTGGTGAGCAGAAATACAATTGACTTTAAAAAACAATGGCTATAGTTAGTTCCTGAAAATATTCCATATGTAAAATGCAGTGCTGCCAAAACAGATGTGTTAAAATTATCTCTTATCTTAAATCATATTCTACCAAAGTTGATATAAATAAATTACAAAATAGATGTAGATACAAAACATGACATATACTACTATTCTAAGCAGCTAACCCTTGTATCACTTCACTCACACTAACATACACACCCTTTGTAAGAAAGTTTGAGGGGTTTAGTACTTTTACATTATGTAGGATAGATTTTTTTCCCTTGCTCTGATGAAACCCTTTATCTTGTACAAGTGCCATATTCCTGTAGGGAAAACAATGTAGTTATCAATGCTGCAGAATAATTGTCCTGAGTTAAAATACTCTTTTAGATGATACAATTTAAATCCCCTTGAATATTATATAGATTATTGGTAAAAGTAATTAAGGACTAGAATAAAGGTAATTATAATTTCTGATGGATTTACTGATAGGAATAAAGTAAGAATTGACCTGAACCTTCGTCATCTAAAACTAGAACAAAATTAAGGAAAATCCTAAAACCTCCACTGTGTTTGTAATCGATTTTCACACACCAGTGCACTTTCACATTCTTCGCTTTCACTGGAAACCGAAAGTAGAAGATTCCCCAAAGAAAGGCGTGTGGTACTTGAGACCCAAGAAGTCTTCTAACAATGTCTTTCAATCTATGTAATATATACCATGATCTAAAATCTAAACATTTTCAAAGATCTAAAAATCCATAAATAAATTTGTTACCAAAAGAAATTCCTAAAATTATTGTTGTATAAAATGAGAAAACAAGTCTATCTAGGATATTGCATGAATAATGATAAAAGATATATTTTGAAGAGTGACTTATAAAACTGGTATGGTCATTCTGTCCAGCATGGTACCAAATTAATGGAAATTCCCTTATGCCAAACTGTGTGCTTACTTTGCGGATCTCTGCAACAACTGAGTAAGAACAAATGCTTAACTTACTGATGCTCAAGTTTCAGGGAATTCCATAATGTACCTGAGTATATTCCTGTGTACATGTATTTCATTGATGGAATGTAAATTTCATAATTCAAAATGGCTACACAAATCACAATATGATATTCTGGTTCATTTTTTATGAAAAGTTTTGTGTATCTTTATTTATTTATTTATTTATTTATTTATTTATTTATTTATTTATTTATTTATTTTTGTTAGTTGAGACAGAGTCTCAGGTAGCCCAAGCTTCCCTTGATGTCACAAAGTAGGCAGAGAAAACTTGGATTGCTGATCCTCCTTCTCCACAACCACATGCTGAGCTTTCATCTGTGCGGGATACCAGGCTCATGTCTGTACTTTTAGACATAAAATCCCTCCATGTATTGTCACTAAAAACAGTAATCCTTTCTCAACTTGCTCATATTCACAAATATTCAGGTAAATGCCAGGAGACATGTAAACAGGTTTGAAATTATTGTCTCCTGGCATTTACCTGAATATTTCTAAATGACTTAAAATTTTTATAAATAAGATAACCATTTATAATATTATCATGTTTATATATATAAAACTTCAACCTGATCTTTTGGGGGTACATTCTGTTTACTTTCTCTTTTATTTGACTGTATAAGTCATATGTTAAAACCTCCCTTTATTTTTCCTGGGTAAGATTACTTCTTTGTCAGACACAATGTTTCCTCTTTTCTCAGTTTTCTTTCCTGTTAGTACTTCAGTTCTAATAACTTTATTTTGGTGTGATCTACTTTATTTGCTCTGAAGTCTACACTCTGAGACATGAAATAATCACTTGAGCTTCCTTTAGGATAACATTAATAATGTGCATTTTATAACCTTGTAGTTAATAGTGTGTCTATTTTAAGGTCACATTTTGATGACGAAGAACATACTCCTTTATCTAAGCCGTTCTCCACTTTATTTGTATATAGAAAGCTTCCATTGAACAGGGATATTTAGATGGCTAGATTAACAATTGCCATTCTGTTAATTTGTCTATTTTTCTCCTTTAGTCTTTAAATCCTCTTTCCTCTCTTTCTTTCTCCTTCAAAATTACATATTCTTATTGTTCCATTATATTGCTTTTGGTTATCAACTGTCTTAGTGTTTCTATTGCAGTGAAGAGACACCATGACCACAGCAACTCTTACAAAAGAAAATATTTAATTGGGTGACTTACAGTTCAGAGGTTCAGCCTATTATCATCATGATGGGACATGGCAGTATGCAGCCAGACATTGTGCTAGAGGAGGAGCTGAATATTCTACATCTTGATCTGCAGGCAACAGGATGTGAACTGAGGCACTGGGCAGATCTTGAGGATGGGAGACCTCAAAGCCCACCTCCACAGAGACACACTTCCTGCAACAAGGGCATTCCCACTCCAACAAAGCCATACCTCCTAATAGTGGCACTCCCAATGAGCTTATAGAGGCCAATTACATTCAAGCTACCATATTCCACTTCCTGACGCCCATAAGCTTGTAACAATATCATAATGCAAAATACATTTACTTCAACTTCAAAAGTACCATAGTCTATCAGTCTCAACAATGCTTTAAAGTTCAAAGCTCAGTCTCTTCTGAGATTCATGCAATTTCTTAACTGTAATTCTCTATAAAATAAAAGTGAAAAAAAAAAAACAGATCATTATACATTTCCATTTCAAAACACAGAGAAGGGAGCATAATGAGAAAATACTGGACCAAAGCAAGTTAGGTAAACTCCAAACTCTGCATCTCCATATCTGATGTCAAAGTGCTCTTCAGATCTCCGACTCCTTTCAACTTCATTGACAGCAACATACTTCTCTCTCTTGGGCTGGTTCCACTCCCTGTTAGCAGCTCTCCTCAGCAGGTATCCCATGGCTCTGGCATCTCCAACATCTTGGGTTCTCCAAAGCAAACCAGGTTTCACCTTCACAGCTTCATGCAATGACCTCTTTAGGCCTCCATTTATGGACACCCCTAACAGATGCCTGGCCTCATCAGCTCTCCTTAGTCATGGAGGAATATTCCATAATCCCTTTTTCTTTCTTTCCTTAAAGCCAGAATCTCATGGCTGAAGCTGCCAAGTTCTGCTGCTTATTGGGGCTAGAACATGACCACTTCCTTCAATTACATCTTCCCCAACTTCCTCTTTTTGATGGTTTCCTTCACTGCCTAAGCTTGGTTGTCCTGAAACTCCATATGTAGACCAGGCTGGCCTCCAACCTCTGATATCCTCCTGTGTCTGCCTCTGGCATGCTGGGATTAAAGGTAAGCACCACCACACCCAGTTCTAAGATGTTCTTTAATTACTTTTCACAAGTTGGAAATTTAGCTGAGTGGGATCTTACCCTGAGGTCACCACTCCTTTTATTCCATTTCTTAATCTGCTTATCTCCTTGAACTAGGACTTAGGTTCATTCCAATTCCTGCTGCTCATTTGCTCTTCAAATAGTACACTTAGTATTTTTCCTTGTTCAACTTGCTTCTTTTCATTATATATCTTCAGTAAAGTTAACAATAATAACCACATCACAGAGCCTATACTAGACTGTTTTAAGATTTCCTTTGCCAGCAGATTTATTACAAATCTCTTTAGCCTCAGGCATGGCAATAAGCAGCCATATTCTTCACCAAAATATCACAAGAATGATCTCTAGACAACATAGTAAAATTATTCTCTCTAACCTCTTAAGCTGGGCCCCCACAGTTCAAATCTCCCTCAGCACCACTGTCTTCCATGCATCTACTAGGATGGCCCATTAAGCTGCACGTAGACCATTCCATTGCTTCTTTAACCCAAACTCCCAAAGTCCAAATTCCTCCAAAAAACGAAAAAAGTGTGGTCTGGCCTATCATAGCAATACTCCAGTCCCTGATACCAACTCCTGCTTTAGTTAGGGTTTCTATTGCTGTGAGGAGACACCATGACCATGTAAACTATTACAAAGGAAAGTATTTAATTAGGTGTCTTACATTTCAGATGTTCAGTCCATTATTGTCATGGTGGGACATGGAGGCACACAGGCAGATATGATGCTGGAGAAGGAGTTGAGCATTGTATATTTTGATCTGCAGGCAACATGAAATAAACTGTGTCACTAGATGTAGCTTGAGAATAAGATAACTTAAAGCCTGCCCCCACAGTGACATACTTCCTCCAACAAGTCTACCCATATCCCAACAAAGCCATACCTTGTAACAGTGCCATTTCCAATGAGGTTATGAGGGCTAATTACATTCACACTACTACATCAACTATTCCCCCGTTGTGCTGCTTGCTTTATAGTTATTATGTATATTTTAGCATAATTGATGCTTTATGTAAAAACATTATTTTTCCTGGTGTTTTCAGGCCCTTAAAATGTTGTTATATGTATTTTTTCAAGCTATAAGTCTCACAAGAATTGCGCATATTTTTTATTTAGCAATGCTACAGAATTTAAACTGTAAGAAAAAGTTTGTAATTTCATACAAAGTTTTAAAATTTACTGCTTTGTGTACTTCCATATTCTTATTAAATTCAGTTTTCTTCATGCTGGAAGGATATCCTTTAAGATCTTTCAGAGGAATATCCATTGTTAATTTTTCTGTAGTTTAACTCTGAAATTATATTCATTTAAAATTTTATCTTCAATGTTTTACATTGACACATAAACAACAAAGAGAAATTAGACAAATAAAATCTTATAAAATGAAAGCAATTTGCATTGAAAGTATACCACCATGTAAGTGGTCAGATAACAGAATTTAATATATTCATAAATAATATAGCTGATAAATGATTAGTACTCTGGACACATAAAAAATTTTATATGTTTCCACAATGATAAAAGCTAGAAAATTTACTTTAAAAGAGGAAAAGGACATTCTTCCTAAGACTATATATAAACAAGGGTCATCAAAAATAGTAAATGTCATTACTCACTGGAAAAATATAAAAATCTACAATATAACTTTAAATTTATGAGTATGGACATAATAATGGGCATTAGCAAGTCTTGTCATAGTTATTCATAATTTAAAATCTTTATACATTACTGAGGAAATTGCAAAGTGGTGCAGCTTCTACAGAAAATTTTGGATAAAGTTAAATATCTACTCCTTTAATATATTAGTTTCATTCTTACATTTATATACAAGATAATTGAAAAGATCACGTACATATATGCTTGAGGTAACACCTCTCATGATAGTTTTAAAATAAAAAAGTCAGTTGATAAATACACAAGTAAAGTATGTATTTATGCAATGGCATATTACTCAGCCATAAGAATGGAGTGTTGATGATTTTATAGCACGGATGGACCTGAAAACATTAGAGTAAGGGAATAAATTTCTAAAGGTGGACATGTAGCGTATAATTACATTTAAATAAACTGTTCAGAATCTATAGGAGTTGAAATAGTTTGGCTAACTCTGGGAGAGAGGTGAGAAATTGGAAAGTATGTTATTTCTTTTTGGGAAATGAAAATTGGTATTTGCACACCTATATAATGTGTGTATATATACATAATATCTAGTATGGCAGTCTGATTCTGATTCTTTTGTTAATTTGAGAATTTCCTTCCAGTGAAATAATGTATTTCACAGGAAATTTAATATTATACTTATCTTTATTTTCTGTATATATGACATTTACTTGGCTCCTTTTCACATTTTCTGTTTGTCAGTCTTTGAGAAATCTGATTATGATGAACCTTAACAAAATTTCTTTTGTTTTTTCATTTGAGTTCATTGAGATATTGGGGATAGACACATTATAGTATTTCTCAGGCTTGGAAAAGTCTAAGCCGTGTTTTCCTTCAGTTACTTCTTCATGCCCACCCCCACCCTGAATTCAGAAATTCAAGTCCCAAACACAACAGTCATCTGGACACACTCTCACACAGGCTGAGCATCCTCTCCTTCCTAAACAACATTTTTCATTTCTGTCTATTCAACTTCAGTAAATTCATCTGCAAGGTCCAATGTGCTGTTAAATTCTGATCTCTGGCATTGTGGTTCTCATCTCGGAAAGGTTTTTTTTTCTCCTCTTTTGAACATATTCCATATTCCTACATAACTTTTGGAACATATGGAATACAGTTGTTATATGCCTTTTATTGCAGTTGTCTGCTAATTTGAACATCTGTGTCAGCTATGAGGTAGATTTGATTCATTGATCATTCTCATTATTGACTTATTTTTTTCACTCCTCTGCCCATGATTTTTAAGTGGATGCCAGACATTCTTAGTATTACATTGTTGGGTTATGTATTTTTGCATATATGTAAATTTTCTGGCGTTTTCTTTTTTTTAAGATTTACTTTATTTCTTATTTGTGTGCACATGTGAGTATACTGTATGTGACTGCATGCCACATTTGTATCAGTGCCCACAGAGGTCAAAGGCAGCCATGAAATCCTCTGGATACAGGTGGTTCTAAGCCTCCTCAGTGAGATGCTGGGTACTATATTTGGTCACAACATCCATGTTCCTGCCTGGAGTTTCTGCCTTGACTTCCTTTAGTGATGGACTACAGTGTAAAGTGCAAACTGCAACAAAGCCTTAGTCTCCAAGTTGCTTTTGGTCGTGGTGTTTTATTACAGCAATAGAAAACAATGACACACAACAATAAGAATAGCACCAGCAGTAGAGATTTTTTAACAACAAGTGTAGCTAGAGTTTTCCTGCCTGGCCCACAGTCAGGACAAACTCTCTCACCTGCCAGTCCCACAGCCCCTCAGACCCGACCAAGTAAACACAGAGACTTATATTGGTTACAAACTGTATGGCCGTGGCAGGCTTCTTGCTAACTGTTCTTACAGCTTAAATTAATCCATTTCCATTAATCTATACCTTGCCACATGGCTCGTGGCTTACCGGCATCTTCACATGCTGTTTCTCATCTTGGCGGCTGGCAGTGTCTCTCTGACTCAGCCTTCCACTTCCCAGCTTTATTCTCCTCCTTGTCCTGCCTACACTTCCTGCCTAGCCAATGGCCAATCAGTGTTTTAATTATTAACTAATTAGCAACACATTTGCCACACAGAACATTCCACAGCACTTCCCCCTTTTTTTTTTCAAAAGGAAGGTTTTTAACCTTAACAAAGTAAAATTACATACAATTTGGGAATTTGGGCTTAGTTTCTCTTACTACTTCCTGCTGGAGGGGGGCGCTGTATCTTATGGGGATACAAAGAAAATTTTAGGATTATAGAATAGTCCATGAGGGTGTATCATCTGAGCCAGTTGCCTTCAAATCATTCTGGATGTTGGATCATCTGGGCCATGGTGTCATCTGGGCCATGGTGTCATCGGAGACCTTTCAGGGGGTCTTGGCTGGTCAAACCTGATGTATCTTAATCTTGAACAAATCCATAGCCTCTGGCTTTCTGTGGGAACAAAAGCAGAGTCTCCTTTCCAAAGTAACATATCCTTATATTCAAATTTTGAAGTCAAGGTACCTTTAAAATATACATTTTGGCATAACTCAACAGCTTTTACAATCAAATGTTTTTCTGCAGTTAAAAGTCCCAAAGACAACACAATGCAGATTCTCTGTGTAATATCCATTTTTACATGGCTTATATTTTATACCACCTTTACTGTCTTTTTAAAGACTTTATTTTTTAAAACTATGTATTTGTTTCTATAACTCTATATATCACCTTTTTTGTCTCTTTCAAGCCTACGTATATTTTACACACATTTTAAACTATTACATCTGAATCTGTCTTATTGTGAATCTATTGCCTTAAACTGCAGCAGCTGTGACTGCTGGCTCCTCCCACCTCAGCTTCCCAACATGGCTATGTTTACCACCAGCTCTGGGAGCTATCGTGGGTCTATGCTTTTATCCAAGCAGCGTGTAGTCCAGAAACCTTTTTTTTTTTTTTTTTTTTTTTTTTTTGTTTTGTATTAGCAAAGTCTAAATCCACCATGCAGCTTAATGTGCCACTTGCAGAGGCCTCATTCCTGCCATACAGCATGTCGAGCATGCACACCAGGAACCCACAAGTAGCTCAAACCAGCAGCTGCTGCTCATTTGAGAGAGACAATTAGGAACTGTTTTTAGCTCCATTTTAGAATCTTTTTTTCTCAGTTTTTAGGTGGAAACTCTTGCCACCACGTTGGACGCCATTTGTAGGTAGAGTTTTCCTGCCTGGCCCACAGTCAGGACAAACTCTCTCACCTGCCAGTCCCACAGCCCCTCAGACCCGACCAAGTAAACACAGAGACTTATATTGGTTACAAACTGTATGGCCGTGGCAGGCTTCTTGCTAACTGTTCTTACAGCTTAAATTAATCCATTTCCATTAATCTATACCTTGCCACATGGCTCATGGCTTACCGGCATCTTCACATGCTGTTTCTCATCTTGGCAGCTGGCAGTGTCTCTCTGACTCAGCCTTCCACTTCCCAGATTTATTCTCCTCCTTGTCCCGCCTACACTTCCTGCCTAGCCAATGGCCAATCAGTGTTTTAATTATTAACTAATTAGCAACACATTTGCCATACAGAACATTCCACAGCAAACAAGGGCTCCACGATAGCAAGGGTTGCAGCAGCAACTGGGCCGCCACAGGGACAAGTTGCACTTCCTATTTACTCAAATAATATTAGATCCTTCTTGGGTCTCTGATGGAATTGAAAACAAGATAGTTACAGTTACAGTTTTCTTTGTTACCAAATTCAAATAAAGAAACTCACAAAAGAGGTATAGAATGTATAAGGCTGAGAGACATAAAAGCTAAAATTATTTGTCTAAGAAAATATTTTGAGGTCTAAAAAGATAGTTTTAAAATGGTAATACAAGTTATGACAAAAATGGTTTAGGTATAAAACTTCCTATTCATCAAGATAAGATAGATAATAGTGTATTGTCTCTGAATATGCTAAATACAAATGGACTGATAAATGTTCTTATTGTTTATAGTTTTATTATGTTAGAGCTAAAACTTTTCCTTTTTATTTAGACAAACGGGGGAATGTTGAAAAATATTCCTTTACACTGTATAAAGATTTGTCACTGGGATTTAATAAAAGATTGTATGGTCAATAGCTAGGCAGGAAGAAGTTAGCTGGGACTTTTCTGGACAGAGAGGGCTCGGAAAGGAAGAAAGGCAGGGTCACCAGCCAGAAAGAGAGAAAGCAGCAAAAACAGTACAGAGAAATGAAGTAACGAGCCATGTGACAGAATGTAGATGAAAATAAATGGGTTAATTTAAGTTATAAGAGCTAGTGGGACAAGCCTAAGCTAAGGCTGAGCTTTCCTCATCAATAATAAGTCTCTGTGTCCCTTTTTGTGAGCTGGCAGCACAAAGAAAAATCTGTCTACACATGGAAACAGAAACTTAAACAGAAGCCACAGAGGAACACTCCTTACTTGCTTATTCCTCATGGGGTGCTCAACCTGTTTTTTTATAGGACTACCAGTAAAGGGTGGTCACTTATGGTGGGCTAACCCCCCTCACATCAGTCCTTAATCAAGAAAATTCCCCACAGATTTGCGCATAGGCTAATCTGGTAGGGACATTTTCTCAATGAAGATTTCCTCTTCTGAAATTTCTCAGCTTGTGTCAAGTTGACATAAAAACAGCCAGCATAATTGATCCCTTGTCAACTTAACACACAAACACATCACTATTCAACTAGGACCTTTACTTTCTCATTTGTCTCCAAAATGGCATGTTAATATAGTATCACATTATAAAACATTCTAACTTTTAAAAGTCCCATTGTCTTTAAAAATTCAAATATTTAAAAATTCAGTTTTTTAAAACACCCAAATTCTCTTTCAAAGTTCTAAGTCTCTCTAAAATATCCAAACTCTCTAAAATGTCCAAAGTTTATCTAAAATTATAAAACTATAAACCTCTAAACTATCTCTAAAATTCTGAAGTCTTAACTATGGGCTACTGAAGCTATACCTTCATCAGCAGCCTCTCGAAGCATTTCACAATGCCAAGCCTCAGGTGTTCTTTATGTTGACTTCATGCCTTCAAAATGAGTACCACCTAGGAAACTCTTAAATATTACCAAGTTCCATTGCCAGCACAGGATAGGGCCTTGCCCTGCTCTGAACCTCAGTTTCTTAGTACTGAACTGTAAAAACACTTCCACAAAATTAAACCCCACTGATGGTAGTCTCTTTCTCACAGCACATTTCTCAGCTCCAGCTAACCAGCATGAATTGTCCCAGAGAGCAATATTTTCAGTTCACTGGTGCTGGTCTCTTGTTAATCACAGCTGATTCTTCAGCACCAGCTGGCCAAGACTCAAAGTATAACATAAAGGGCTGGGATGGAGTCTTTCCTTGCCTCGGAAACTTCACAAGTTGAATGAAGTCAAGTTTGCAAGGCTCTTGGCATTCTCATCTTCTAAGTACTTACAACAACATATTAAGCTCTGTACACTCATCTTCTAGCTCAAGTTTCCAAAGTCCTCACACAATCTTCTCAAAAACAAGGACATGTCTGCCACAGCAATACTTTGTTGGTACCAATTTCTTTCTTATTCAGAGTTTCTAATGCTGTTATAAAGCACCATGAAGGAAAGGGTTTGTTTCTGTGGTATTTTATTGTCTTCTTAGATTATTAGTTACCTATGTGTTTGAAAACTTAATATATTCATTTGCTCCTTAGATATCCTCTTTGGTGAAGGATCAGCTAGTAAGTCTTTTGAGAAATTTTTTACTGTGTAGTATTTTCATTAATAATATGGGAGTGATGTTCTTTATCTTTTGAAGTACTAGATATTGAATTCAGGGTCTTGTGTATGTTGTTTTTGTCCCTGAGCCATATTCTCAGCCTTATTAAAGTTTGAGACAGGATGTCTATTCTTTTCCCACAATGGTCCCAAACTCACAATCCTGTTTCAAACTCTGAAGCATCTCAGATTTCATATATAAATCACTAAATTTGTATTGAATGAGATTTTTTTTTTACTTTTTAATTTACTTAATGTTTTATTCTTGAGTAAAACATTATATACAATAAAATACGATGATATGGCCTCCATTTTCCTCATCCAATGTCACCCATATCCCTGCGACATGAGCACTCAGTTTATTCTTCTCACCACTTTGGTGAGCTTTTTATTCTTCTATTGACTGCTGCCTACTGCCAAAAGAAGCTTCTCTGAGTAAGGTTGAGAGCAGTCTAAATCTAAAAGTAAAGCCATTAATATGTAGAGGGCATTTTGATTTATAAGCCTTTAGTAGAATAACAGCAAAGTCTACCTCAGGGTCTATGGGCCACCAGCCATGAACTTTTGACCAGCATGACATTATCATGTATAGAACTTCCTCTTACGATATAGCCTTTAAATCTAATCAGAAAGTGGTCAGTTCCTGCATTATAATCATGTTACTATTGTACTAGTAGGTACATCTTGTCTGGAAGCTTGGTGTTATAGCATACAGAGTCCAGTTCTAAGTAAAACTATTAATCTCCCCTCAAAGACTTCATAGCACCTTCTGATACGATCAAAGCTACCCAACAGAATGGAAGTTTCCTGGTCAGTTTGAAACGCCTTCCTCTGTGTCCTACAATCAGAGTGAATGGTGTCTTCATCAAGACAGGGACAAAGCATGTAGTTATGGTGTTTAATCAATGGCAACATTAGCCTCTGTTGCTTTGGAGACCTCTGTGGCTTCTGTGACAGTAGTGGTTGCAGTAGTATGCCTCGGAGTGTGATTTTCTTTTGATTACCCTTGTCTTCTGGGGGCAACATTGATCACCCATGCAAAATAATTTCATTTGAACTTTTCTTTTCCTGTTTTGAGACTATATTTTGAAATTAGCATGCTAACTACTGGGTTTCCTTAAGGCATTTTCATGCATTCTTATTTTTTTCTTAAATTATTCCTTACCTCAATCTTTCCCCCAGCTCCAGCTTAATTCTGTAACTCTCAGTAACCTGTCCTCTTCTTTTATTTTATATTACTCACTATGTAATTTGGAAACATCTCTATAAATGTTTGAGTTTGTGCTTTGTATTTTCTTTTGAAGAATAGAAATTTTCAGTTTTAATATACTTCAAGTATCTCTCTCAAAAAATAAAGATTTTTTAAAGAACTGCTTATCTAGCCAAATGATGATTACATGTGTTAAATTTAAAAAGATGCTCTGTTTTCACTTACATGTGCAGACTGATAGCTTATCTAAAATTCAACTTTGTGTATGTTTTAAAAACAGGATCAAAATTAAAACTTGACTGACATGGGCATTTAATTGACAACAATTTCTATGTATTGCAGCATAAATTTGACCTTGAAATAAACTGAGTTTTCATATCATTTGTCTCATCTTATTTTTTCTAGTGTCAGACATATTTGTTAAATTAAGAAATTTTTATTCATTTTATATACCACAGATCTCCCTAACTTCTCCCCTCCTCCCACCCCCTAGCCTAACCCCTCAACTCACCCCCATTCACTCCTCAGACAAGGTAAGGCCTCCCATTGTTTTGCATCAGCACAATCATTTGCTATTTGGTTTTTGGTGTAACTTCTGCCATGTGGTAAAGCAAGCTATCTCACATAGGCATTCATGTCACAAATGAGCTAATCAATTTGGATGTTTGTGTTCATTTATTAAATTTGGAATTGGTTTGCCAAATTTTATTTAATTGTATTTGAAATTTTACTCAAAATAAAAATGTATTGAAAATTGATCAATAGGTGCAATTGGGTTAATTTATCTGTATGCTATTCCTTACTCCAGGCATACACATGATTCACAGTATACTCCTCTGTTAATTTAGGTATTAACTTATGTCTCATTTACTGTGTGATAGTCTGTCATTGAATTTGTTTGCATGTATTGAAAATATTGGTAACATTTAAAAGACATTTTCCTCAAATTTTATTTCTTAATTATCTGTTGAAGTATTAAGAAATGACATTAAAAACATCTAAATCACATACATAGTCTGAATACTTTTGACAGCTTTATTAGTTTGGAAGATGTTTTAATAATTTGTTGTTTTACTCATTATAAGGTACAGTTTCATTCCTTCCTAACACATCAGATGAGCAGGCCACAGAGAGCGCCCCCAACTCCAACAGGCACACCTTCTATCTCACAGGCCACTCCTGCCAGGGGACCAGGTAGAGTGACTACAAATCTTCATCTTTCCTTCTTTTCCTCCAGACACAGTCTCTCTGTTTCACCCCCAGCTTTGCAACAGAACACTTGTTGCAGTTTTCCCCTGCTCGCCTGACCCCACGTCCTGTGGATCCCACAGATTGTCCCCTCCTAACTTCAATTCCTAACCCACTAACCCTAAGCCCTCTTCTACATCTCATTTTTTCCCCACACCCAACTCCACCAGGTACCCCTTGTGAACCCAAGGCCACTCTGCCATGGAAGCAGACAAGCTAACTGCAGATCTTCTCCTCTTCTTTTTCTCCTCCAGTCCCAATGTCCCCAGGCTCATACCTAGCTCTGTAGAAGAACACATGCCGTGGCCTCTCATCTTTCTGACCCCATCCAGAATGGATAAAAATATCTTTTCCTCCAACCTTCCTTTTCCCAACTCTACCCATTATCCCATACTCCAACGTCAGCAAGCATTCCTTGCAAACATACCAATTGAGTAAGCCTGGAAAGTAAGTAAGCTAACTGAAGACATTCACATCTCCCTAACTCCTCCAAATCCAATGCTCATCTCATCCATAGCTCCGCAACAGAACACCTGCTGCAGCCTTCCTTTCCCTGCTGCCCACACCGCTTGTGGATCACACAGATCTTCCACTCTTAACCTCCTTCTCCCACTTGTTGTCTTATCCCAGCCCCCAACACCAGCAGAGTACTCTCTAATAACCCACAGGCTACACCTGCCAGGGAAGCTGGTAGACTAAGTGTAATGCTTCCCCTCTGTTTCTGTCCCTCTAGATCCAATGCCCCAGTCTCATCCCCAGCACTATAGCAGACACTTTGGAGTGACCTCTGTAGTCAGAAGTTTTCTCTGGTCACTCCCAGCCCCAAGGTCCCAAAGCCAAGTATAAAATAAACATTCAGAGGCTTAATATTAATTACCAATTACATGACCTATGGCAGGCTTCTTGCTAGCTAGCTCTTATAACTTAAACTAACCCATTTCTATTAATCTATAAGTTTCCACATGGCCATAGCATTACCAGTCTACTGGCATCTTGCTGTTACTTCTGCAGCAACAGGCTGGTGTCTCTCTTACTCTGCCTTTCTTCTCCTGTGTATTTGCCTGGGTTTCCTGCCTGCCTCTAAGCTGCCTTGCCATAGGCCAATGCAGCTTTGACAACCAATCAGAGTGGCATATATTCTTAGCATACAGAAAGACATCCCACAGCAGACCTCTCTTCACAGTCTACTCCCATTCCAAGGAAACTAAATAAGCAGATTCCCCCGTTGAACACTCTGCTCTCCTCACTCCTCTGAATCCCTTCAGACTCCTACCCTTTCCCCATTCATAAATGTCATTTCCCAATACCCAGAAACATATTTTACCTGGAACCCCTAGTGACCACACCTATCAGGTTCACAGAAAATTTCCTACCAGGTAATAAACAGCCACACTCTCCAAATATCCAGAGAGGAAACCAACCAACAAAGACAAAACCTAGTCTTACATTCATCCCAATCCCAATTGCCTAGATACCACCTTAAAACAGAATCAATAATATCCAGGGAAATATGGCTCTACTAGAACACAGCAACCCTACTACAGCAGGCTCTGAATATGACAACACAGCTGAAGCACAAGACAAAAATCTTAAAATAGCCTGTATGAAGATGATACAAGTCCTTAAAGAAGAAATGAATAAATCCCTAAAGAAATCCAGGAAAACACAAACAAGCAGTGAAAAGAAAGAAATAAACCTGTATGGTGATATTTTATTTGTACTGAAATGTGATTTTATTTGTATGTTAATAAATAAAGTTGCCTGGGGGTCAGAGCTAATAGCAAGCCATAGCAGAGCTGGGCATTCGTGGTGCACACCTTTAATCCCAGCACTTGCTAGACAGAACTAGGTAGATCTCTGTGTGTTCAAGGATACAGCCAGCATTGGAGACACATGCCTTTAATCTCAATACCAACCATAGAAGACCTGGAGGTCTGTACAGACAGGCAGTGATGAGGCAGTCATGTGGTTGGGTTTACAACCAATGAGAAGGCAGAACAGGAAGTCTATATAAAGACAAACAGACAGGAAGTAGCTCTCTTTCGGAGAGGTCTCTTGGCTGAAGAGGCTAGCTGCGGCAGATGGGTAAGGCTCTTAGCTCTGATCTCTTGGCTTTCTTCTTTGCATTGGTTCCATGTTTCTTCTTTAAAAAGACGGTTGGTTATATCTACAAACCTGTTCAAGATTTGAAAAGGGAGATACAATTAATAAAGAAAACCCAAACTGAGGTAATTCTGGACAGAAATAAATTTAGAAATCCTAATAAGAACTAGAAAGGCAAGCTTCACCAACAAAATACAAGAAATGGGAGAGAGAATCTCAGCTGTTGAAGTTATGATAGAAGAAATGGTCAAAGAAAAATTTAAATCTAAAAAACTCCTGACACAAAATATCCACAAAAATGGGATGGGAACACCATGAAAAGGTCAAATCTAAGAACAATATGAAGGTGAAGAAACCCAGCTCAAGAGTGCAGAAAATATTTTCAACAAAATTATAGAAAAAAATAACATATAATGTCAGACCTATTAGAATCACACCTGACTTCTCAATGGAGACTTTGAAAACCAAAAGGGCCTGGACATACCTGCTACAGACACTAATAGAACACTAATAGAACTACGAGCCCAGACTATTATACCCAACAAAACTTTCAATTACCATAGATAGAGAAAATCAGGTATTTGATGATAGAACCAAAATTAAATAATATCTATCTAAAAATCCAGACCTACAGAAGGTAATTGGAGAAAAATTCCAACTTAAGGAGGTAACTACAACTATAAGAACAAAGGGAATAAATAATCATAGAGCAGCAAAATCAAAAGAAAGGAAACACACACACACATACAAACACCACAACCACCAACACCACCCAACCAACACAAAATGAGAGGAATCAATAATTAATGGTTATTCATATCTCTCAATATCAGTTGCTTCAATTCCCCAATAAGAAGTCACAGACTAATAGAATGGGTGCAGACACGGGCTCCATCCTTTTGCTGCATCGGAGAAACACACCTCAACATCAAAGATAGACGTTACCTCAGAGAAAGGGTTAGAAAAAGAAATTCCAACTGAAGGGGCATGTTTTAATGGTATAGATATTTTAATATTGAACAAACTAGACTTCAAACCAAAACTAATCAGAAGAGATAGGGAAGGATACTATGTACTCATCAAAGAAAATATCCACCAAAATTACATTTGAATTTATAACATCTATACCCCAAACACAAGGGAACTCAAGTTTGTAAAGGAAGCACTATTATAGCTTAAATTACACAGATAGTGGGAAACTTCAATATCACCTTCTCATCAACAGACAGGTCAACCAGATAAAAACTAAATAGATACATGCTGGAAATAACAAACATTATTAACCAAATGGACCAACAGACATTTACAGAACATTTCACCCAAACACAAAAGAATATACTTTCTTCTTTGCACCTCATGGGACTTTTTCCAAAATAGATTGTATATCTAGAAACAAAGCAAGTCTCATCAGATACAAGAAAATTGAAATCATCTACCATGTTTAAGTAGGCTTCATCTAAGAAATGCAGAGATGGTTCAACATATGAAAATCAATAAATGTAATCCACAATATAAATCAACTGAAAAAAATCATCTGAATAGACACTGACAAAGCCTTTGAGAAAATCTAACACCGCTTCATGATAGTCCACTCTCTCCTTATCTTTTCAGTATAATATTTGAAGTCTTTCTTAGAGCAATAAAGAACTGAAGGAGAGCAAGGTGATATAAACTGGACAGGAAGAAGCCCAAGTATTTTTACTTGCAGATAATATGATAGTATATGTAAGTGACCCTAAAAATTCTACCAGGGAACTCCTACAGGTGATAAACACCTTTAGCAAAGTGGCTGAATACAAAAGTAACTCACTAAATGAGTAACCCCCTTATATGCAAATGACAAAGAAATTGAGAAATAAATCAAGGAAACAATACCTTTCACAATAACCTCAAATAATATAAAATACCTTAGGTTTACTCTTGTAGCTGGAAGCTTTCCTGTGTCTGCAGCCCACTCAGACCCAAGTAAACACAGAGAGGCTTATATTAATTAAAACTTCTTGGCCATTAGCTCAGGCTTACTACTGACTAGCTCTTACACTTAAACTTATCCCATTTCTGTTAATCTATATGCCCCCACATGTTCTATGGCTTTACCTGTGTGCCATTATATGCTGCTCCCTGGACAGCAGACTGGCTTCTCCTCACTCAGCCTTCCTCTTCCAAGAATTCTCCTTGTCTGCTTATCCTGCCTATACTTCCTGTCTTACTACTGGCCAATCAGTGTTTTATTAAGCCAGTGTACAAAAGCATTATCCCATAGCAAACTCTAACCAAGCAAGTGAAAGTCTTATATGATTAAAAACTTCAAGTCTCTGAAGAATAAAATTAAAGAAGATATCAGAAGATGGAAAGATCTCCCATGCTCATGGATTGGTAGGATTGATATAGTAAAAATGACCATCTTACCAAAAGCAATCTACAGAGTCTATACAATCCCTATCAAAATTCCAATGCAATTCTTTACAAATCTTGAAAGGAAATACTTAACTTCATACAGAGAAACAAACAAACAAAAAAGACTAAGATAGCTACAATAATTCTGAACAATAAAAGAACTGCTGGAGGTATCACCATCTCTTATTTCAAGTTGTACTACAGACTCATAGGAGAAAAAAAAACCCTCATGGGTATTGGTATAAAGACAGTCAATTTGATCAGTGAAATCAAAGAACCAGACAATTATTCCAAACACATAGACTCCTATTAAATATATATGTGGTGGTATTGTGTTCCCCAAAATATTGTGTACCTTAATAAACTTTAAAGAAAGCTACACTCGGCTGGTTGTGGTGGCGCACACTGGTAGGATTTACTGAAGGAGGCAAAGATAGGAGCATTCCGAGTTTGAGGCTGGCCTAGGAGGCTTGGGAGAAACTTCGGCCCAGGCTCAACCACAAACAGTGGTGGGACCACGGAGGCAAAAGCTGCTCTGAGTTGCTGGCTGCTTCTCATCAAGTTGGTGACTATGGTGATGCTGCTACCTGGGACAAAGGGTTTACTGCTGCTTGTTCAGAGAAGAATTGCCCGGATCATCGCGTTACAAGAAAACATCAGCAAAGGTCAGTTTGGAAAAGTTTGGCAAGACAAATGGTGGGGAGAAATTGCTGTGAAGAGATTCTCTTCTAGGGAAGAACATTCGTGGTTCCAAGAGACAGACATTTATCAGACTGTGATTACTCCAAACCACAGAGGAGACACACACACACACACACACACACACACACACACACACACACACACACACACACACAAGTCTGAAGTGAACCATGACCACGCCTAACAGTGACTTTGAAATCTTCAAAAAGACGACAGGACTCCACAATGGTGATTCCACAAGGACTATGGTAAAGCCATTAAGCTGATTAATACCACCAAAAGATCGACTTTGGACTACAAACTGCTTAGGACAATTTTTTTAATTTAATTTAATTTTATTTTACAATATATTTTAATTCTACATGTCAGCCACAGATTCCCTTGTTTTCCCCCCTCCCTCCCGCCCCCCCTCCCCCCAAGCAACCCCCCATTCCCATCTCCTCCAGGGCAAAGACACCCCCGAGGATTGAGATCAACCTGGTAGACTCAGTCCAGGCAGGTCCAAGACCTCCTCCCAGGCTGAGCCAAGTGTCCCTGCATAAGCCCCAGGTTTCAAACAGCCAACTCATGCACTGAGCACAGGACCTGGTGCCACTGCCTGGATGCCTCCCAAACAGATCAAGCCAATCAGCTGTCTTACCTATTCAGAAGGCCTGATCCAGTCTAAAATTGACCACATACTTGGCCACAAAGCAAATCTCAACAGATACAAAACAATTGGAATAACCTCCTGTGTTCTATCAGACCACCATGGTTTAAAGTTAGATTTCAACAACAACAAAGCTACAGAAAACCTATAATCTCATGGAAACTGAATAATGCTCAACTGAATCACCTTGCTTAGGACAATTTTGAGATGGCTAGCTGAGATGATCCAGCCTGATAGACTTTGGACTACAAACTGCTTAGGACAATTTTTTTAATTTAATTTAATTTTATTTTACAATATATTTTAATTCTACATGTCAGCCACAGATTCCCTTGTTTTCCCCCCTCCCGCCCCCCCCCCCCTCCCCCCAAGCAACCCCCCATTCCCATCTCCTCCAGGGCAAAGACACCCCCGAGGATTGAGATCAACCTGGTAGACTCAGTCCAGGCAGGTCCAAGACCTCCTCCCTTGAACAAGGACTTGAAATAAGCCCTGCATTTTCTCATTATGCAGCGACTGGACAAATGATACAGGACTTGACAATTAACCCGAAAGTTTTCTTTGCAGGATCCCCTAAAGATAGCTTCACCCCTAGAAAACAGGAAGTAATTTTAAGAAAACAACACCCACAATCGCAAGAGGTGTGATGGGAGGTTTTTGGTCATTTAACGAGTTGGATATTGTCATTGTTTATGATGGTTGGTTACAAGTTATTAATTGTTAATGGTCAGGAAAAAAGCTGAACAAGGAAATTAGATTCAGAGTTTTTGTTTTTTAAAAAAAGATAAAGAAATAATAGAATAAATGGGTAGATCACCGAATATACACTAAAAAGAAAAAGGGGAAGATATAAAAATGACAAAAGGTAGATAACTGAATCTATTATGAAAAGAAAAAAAAGAGAATATGGATATAAGATAAAAAACTGAATCTACTTTTAAAAAGGAACTACTTGTTTTAAATAGGATAAGTAATGAAAAATTTTTGTCTGAGTTTATCAAATGTTACTGGACTGGACATTGTTATATATATAATGGAATTTTTTTGTCTGAATCTGTCAAATGTTAATGGACTAGACATCGTTAATGTAATCTTGACTGTATATTGAATATACTTATTGGATATAATTTTTCTTGTATGAGTTATAAGCTTATTTTAATTTTAGACAAAAAGAGAGGAAATGTGGTGGTATTGTGTTCCCCAAAATATTGTGTACCCTAATAAACTTATCTGGGGTCAGAGCACAGAAAAGCCACTAGATACTTAGGATAGGCAGTGGTAGCACACGCCTTTAATCCTAGCATTCCAGAGGCAGAAATCCATCTGTTCAAGTATACAGCCAAGTATGGTGACTCACATCTTTAATCCCAGAAAGCGAGGCTTTAATCCCAAGGAATGATGATAGAAAGCAGAAAGGTATATAAGGCGTGAGGACCAGAAACTAGCAGCATGTGGCTGGTTAAGCTTCAGGCTTTCGAGAAACAGTTCAGGTGAGATTCATTCTGAATGAGGACTCAGAGGCATCCAGTCTGAGGAAACAAGATCAGCTGAGAAGTTGGCCAGGTGAGGTTAGCTGTGGCTTGTTCTGTCTCTCTGATCTTCCAGTGTTCATCCCAGTACTTGGCTCTGGGGTTGTTTTTATTAATTAGAACTTTTAAGATTCATGCTACATCTATATATATATATATATATATATATATATATATATATATATATATATATATATGCCAGAAATGCACACTGGAAAAAAAGACAGCATCTTTAACAAATGGCGCTGTTCAAACTGGATAGCTGCATGTCAAAGAATGTAAATCAATCCATACCTATCACCCTTCACAAAACTCAACTACAAATGGATCAAAGACCTCAACATAAAACCAGACACAGCTAACGTGATAGGAGAGAAAGTGTGAAATAATCTTGAAATCACTGGCACAGCAGAACACTTTACGAACCCAACACAGATAGCATAGGCACCAAGATCAGCAATTAATAAATGGGACCTCATGAAACTGAGAAGGTTCTGTAAGGTCAAGGACACTGTCAATTGGACAAAGTGGCTGCCTATAGAAAAGGAGAAGATTTTGATCAACTCCACATCTAATAGAGGATTAATATCCAAAATATATAATGAACTCAAGAAACTAGATTACCAAAAAACAAATAATCCCATTTAAAAATGGGGTACAGATCCAAACAGAGAATGCTCAATAGAGGAAACTCAAATTGCTGAAAAACATTTAAAGAAATGTTCAACATAATTAGCCATCAGAGAAATGCAAATCAAAATACTTTGAGATCACATCTTACACCTGTCAGAATGGCTAAGATCAAAAGCACAAGCAACAGCTCATGCTGGCAATTATGTGGAGCAAGGGGAACACTCTTCCATTGCTGGTGGAAATGCAAACTTGCACAGTCACTATGGAAATCAGTATGGCAGTTCCTCGAAAAGTTGGGAATCAATCTGTCAATATCCAGCTGTACCACTCTTAGGCACATATCCAAAAGACACTCAATCCTACAACAGGGACACTTACTCAGCCGTGGTCTGCTGCTCTATGCAGAAACTGGAAACAATCCAGATGTCCTTCAAGAGAGGAATGGATAAAGAAAAGATGATACAATACACAATGGAGTATTATATAGCTGTTAAAAATATGGCATCATGAAATTTGCAGGCAAATAGGTGGAAATAGAAAAAAATCATCCTGGATGAGGTAACCTAGACCTAGAAAGAAAAATATTATGTGTGGATATTAGCCATTAAGTAAATGACAACCAAGCTACAATTTGTAGACCCAGAGAGGAGAGGTATTAAGAAAAGGACTAGCAGGAGACATGGATCTCTCTGGGAAAGGGGAAATAGAGTAAAATTTTGGGTGAACTTGGCTGGTTTTGGAGGATGGAATCAGAAAGATCAACAGGGGAGGGTAAACGGAAATGGGGTTGAGGACAAGAATGTAAGGAAGGATGGCTAGAATTGAGAGACATTTGAAGGGCAGTAAGGAAACCTAGTGCAATGGAAACTTTTTAAAATATGTGAAGGTGATCTTAATGAAGTCTTCAAATAGTGAGGGAGCCTGAGACCCAACTGTCCATCTTTTGTCAAATACCAAGACTGAATTGTATTGAATTGAGTTCTTGGCCAAAGGTTTCCCATGGAAATCTCAAACAACAAATACTGCTGCCAAAACAATAGATTGCTCTCCATAGACTGACAGTAAGACCTCATTGCTGAAGACAACACTGACAACTCATTGAATCAGAGCAGGTAAATTAGTGCCTACATAGAGCCTTCATGCCTACATTCTAGTGTCTTTTAGGTGATAGTACTCTGAAGGCTATGAAAAGAGAACCATAAAGACCAACCCATTCACCAAAACCTTTGATCTACAATCTGTACTGCCTGTAAAATATGCTAGGGCAATGGTGGCACAAAGCCTGTGGAAATAAGCAACCAATACATGAATGAACTTAAGGCCTACTCTGTGAGATAGAAAACATACCTGATACTTTCTGGGTGACCAAGAACCAGAAACTAGATAGCCAAGAGACCTAGAATAAACCAAATACTGCTGGTTTAAAAAACCTAAAA
>NW_026294573.1:126589497-126691925 GCF_007827085.1 Peromyscus californicus insignis
TATATGCATATTTCAAAAAAAATCAGTTGTTTTGCTCCATAATCTTTAAAATTAGATCACCATATTAGTGTTCTATCAATACAATATAAACAACAGTACAATATAAATAAGCACAGTTGTCCTGATTAATATATTTGATCGGCGTGCCATTTGTAGTATAAAATTATATTACTGTCTGCTAACTTCCCAGAAAATGAAGGCCTGCATCTACAGATTTTTCTTTTCTATGCAGCCAGAAAATGCCTCCAGATCCCTTGGGTCTTTAGCACTACCTTCAGAAACTGTGTGTGATTCAGAGGACAGCTGAAAATGATAGCATTCATTGTATCAATTTCCAGAGAATTAGAAAATATCCATCAAATCATAAATCATGAAGTTCTCAATTAAAGGACAGATGTGGAGAAAATCAAGACCAATTCTAATTTTCAAACACTACAGACATAGCTTACAGCAAGTGCCTCATTTTCTGCATTTTAAAGCTAAACTTTGAGACTGAGAAGAATGATATTTTAAACCATGTGGGCATTTTACTAACATTTGTATAAGATGTGAAACATATTTTCAATTTTTAAAATTTGCTTAAATTAGCATACAAAGTATTAGATATCACCATGGCCTTTTCAAGGAAATGTGTCAATAGATTAAGTAAAATATTTTATAAAAATCCTATTATGTAGACTGACTCCACTCACTATTCGATAATGCTGACCCTCACTTAATGTTAATTTTATTGTATTTTCTCATATACATAAATGCCATGGGAGATTTTTTTTTCTTTGTGGCTTTGTTCTTGGGGGGGGGGGCATGAAATGAGATTCTCTGGATAAACCGAGGTGTGATAAGAGACTGATTTCTGTATCAGAATGGCTTATTGGATCTGTTTCCATGTTTGTTTTCTGGATTCGGTGGTTAATTTGGTTTCTAATCATGCTTTTGACCCCATTTCCAGACAGTTTGTGGTAACGGAAGAAGAAAGGCCCTGCAGTAGGTAATTAAGTCTGCAAAAGCAGTGCTGCTTACTTTTCATTGCAGCAGATAATCAGAGTGCTGGTGCTCAAGTGTAAAATGCAGAAATTAATGATCCTATATAATACAGATTAAGGCTTTCATTTTAAAAACTATCAGTGCAGAAGAACAAAGGTAGGGAAAGCAGCATGATATTTGGATTTTCAATATCTAGTAAGGATTGCAAATTTTGAAAGGGATTTCTGAGCAAGAGACTAATCAAAATTCTCCTTATGTTCCATAGTGATTGATTAGTTCAGAACTCTAGTATATTATTGCCCCATTGCATCTTTGAGAAAGCACAATTAGACACATTTGTCCATGTATTTTCACTTGTAAACACGTCCTTTTGTTCATTGAGATCAAATGGAGATAGTAAAAGCATTGAGTACATTCAGTATCACACAGTAGGTACTCATAAATAATTCCATGTTTGAAGTAAATGTGTTTTTCCTGAAAGGGGATTATAAAGCAATGTTCAAGAATCAAGAAAATAGAATGCATGCTTACTTTTAAAAAGCATGGTCTTGTAAGGATTTCTATCTGCAATGTTATTTTACTCCTATTATAACCTCTTAGCCACCCGTGTTTAAGATATCTGTTCATAATTTGCTCCTCAAAGAAAGAAAGTAGATTTCCAATAAAACCAAAATTTTTGCTAATATAAAGCTTGAGGCCCTGAAATGCACCTGTTTCACAATGTGACTCAGCGATCAGTCCTTAGTATGTGAATATCCTGATGCTCTCCCTCAGTAGCATGGATTCTATCCATGACTGTGTTGATGAGCTTTTTTGTACCTTCTTGCTTAGACTATTTTATTATAATATTTCACATTTGTTTACTGATAGCCATTGTTAATAATATTATGTCCATTGCTGATGCCTCAAAGAACATGCAGGTTTCAACTTTGAAAACGGGAGTTCCTGCCACTGCTCAATGTGTCTTTCATCTAAAAGGACAGCATTGTGACTGCTGGCCATGACTGCTGCCATTGCTTTTTAAATATGACAACCGTGGCTGTTTGACCTTTGTGTCCAAGTTGGACACCCCAAAACAGCACATCCAGTACCACATGTCTACCATGGAATGCTTCCAAAACATTGGCAAGAGGGCCACGACCGAGGACTGCAACACAGCCTTGGAGACACTACACAAGAACAGCATCATTCACGTGTCAATTTATGAGGTGGACAAGCAAGATTGTCACCAATTTTGCACTACTGGCATCGATGGAGCCATGACAATTGGGGATTTCAAGACCCTGGAGGGCCTCAGGATAACAGGAAGCCACGTGAGCCTCTGCTGTCCAGCATGAAGACTGGAACTGAGCATGCTCTGTCATTTGCATGGTAGTGAGGATTGGAGGCCCATGGAAATACTGTCACACTGGTCAAGCAACTGATGTGTGTTCCTGTGGATGTTGTGGGTGAAGTGTGGGTTTTAAAGGCAACCGTGGTTTGTTTTCTGCTTTTCCTTATTTCATTTTGTTTGATTTTGCTATCTCATTGCATTTTTCACCAAAGCCTCTCATTAAATAGTTTATTATGGAAGATTGCCACACTAACTTAAAGTGTAAGGGAAGTGTGTACTTTCTACTGAAAATTAAAGAAAAATCCCAAGCATGGAAAAAAATTAATCACAATACCCCCATTATATCACTTTAAATATAAAATTAGACCTAGATCTCCAAAGTATGATCCAGAATGAAAAGCTTAGCTCCCCTTTGGCAGTTGGGGGAAGCATTTGGCGTGTTGCTCTGGCACAGTTCTTAGCTTGTATTAGTAAAATTGCTAACACAGGAAGAGCAGCATTTGGTGCATGTTGGTAACCATTCTAATCTATTTGTAAAATATGCTATGCAGCATTGTTTTCTAAACAGAGGAAAATGGAGCTTTGGCATGCATCCTCCATCAGAGTATGATAATCAAAAGGATTTGTTTTAAAGTGAGCCCAGGAGTTACAACAGTGAGTGCTATGGCCAAGCACCTGGGCTTTTCAGTTCAATTTTCACTTTGGCCAAGACTCACTCAAGGGTTTAGTGTTTATTCATTGTAACAAATACATTAGATGTAAATAACATCTTGCCTTCCAAGTTGCATTCAGCTACTACAACGCCACCATCACTAAGAGCAGCCCTTCCCAGCCCGGTACACAGTGTCACATCACATTAATACTGTGGCTCATTCTGCTCCTCTCAGCACAATTGATCTCTTCCTTTCCTTATAAATTATGCAGGCAGGTTTTACTTCTTATAGCATTTCTGAAAGTCAACTCAAAATATTCTCCAGTTATTTTTAACCAATACAATGCAGGTAAAATCAGAATGCCACAGATATTAGGCAACCTGGCTTCTTAGTCAGACTCCATGCTTATAAAAAATGAGCAACCTAGCCTGTGACTGTGGGGCAAAGTCAGAAACAGAAACTCAGAGGACAAAACCTTAATAAGAAAGAGAATCTAGGATTCTTGATTAAGGCAACTCCAAGTATTTATTGGGTGAGTTTACAGTTTTAACATTCCTGAGAAAATGCTCTAATCAAAACCATCCAGGGATCTGAGGATTTAGTTGATAAATGCCTGACATACAATCATGAGGTCCTGAGTTTGATCCAGATCCCATGTAAAATGTCAAGCATGACACCAAAAGTCTGTAATACCAGTGCTGAAGAAGCAGAGACAGGAGAATCCCTGGGGCTTGGAGGGCAGCCATCCTAACCAAATCAGTGAGCTCTGCTGTGGGATGTTCTCTATGCTGTGAATATGTTGCTCTGATTGGTTAATAAATAAAGTGCTGATTGCCTTTAGCCAGGCAGGAAGTACAGGCAGGACAAAGAGAGAGGAGAATTCTGGGAACAGGAAGGCTGAGTCAGGAGACACTGCCAGCAGATGCCATGAGAAGCCCATGTTAAGATACTGGTAAGTCATGAGTCACGTGGCAATTTATAGATTAATAGAAATGTGTTAATTTAAGATATAAGAACTAGATAGCAAGAAGCCTGCCATGGCCATACAGTTTATAAGAACTATAAGCTTCTGAGTGATTATTTTGTAAGTAGGCTGCAGGACTGTAGGAGTTTGGCAGGACCCAGAGAGAAACTCTCCAGCTACAGTGGTCCAAGTTCTCTGAACCTTCAAAGAGATCACAATAAACAGGTTAGTCATAGAGGAAGTAACCTGATATATGCAGTTGTGCATACGCCCACATACACTGGCACACAAACACACTCACTTGCACATGCATGCACAAGCAAAATCGTTCCACATCAATTATACAACAGTATGCCCATGTCTTTGAAACAATTAATACCACAATGGCTCCCAATGAGGACAGCAGAGGACTCTGGATCTACCCACTAATCTCTGAAACATGGACTGGCATCAGAGACTACAGGAGTTAATAATACCAGTGAAGAAAGATTTAGGGAGAAAAAAATATTCTGACTTCACCTCTTTCAATGACCAGGTTACTGTTATCTTTTTAGTTGCATTTCAGGCCCATTTTCCTGGTTACAAAAGATTAATAATGAAACTTGAAAGGTGTACTGCATAATGGAGTAGACACTTGTCTTTTAAGAGTACCCACAACCCAGGATTTGTGCTTTTTATAGTGATGGATTTGTACATGTACACTTGACTGTCTCTGGCTTGCAGATAAGAAGAGTTAAAGGTGTGCAGTAATCATGATATCCATTCAGCTAAAAAGAAAAGCCAGGATTTGGATGTCGAATTAGAAAAATGAACAGGAACAAATAAAAAGAAAGTTCTTAACATGAAGCCACAGGGTAAATGCTAGGTGCTGTTGGTTCTTTGGATTACTCATTAACTATTCAATACTGAAAAATGGAAGCTAAGCTACTACCTTTGACACTTGCAATTTCTCCTGGATAAACTTAGACTTTTTATTCTCTCTCTCTCTCTCTCCATCCCTCCCTCCCCACTTCTGCCTTCATTCACCTATCTCAAGAGAATGATGTCACAAACTTAGCCTTCCTTTTCTATTCTAAACTTCCACACAGGATGTGTTTTTTTGTACATTTTTCTTTTACACAATTCAACTAAATGACATCCTCAGAATCTATGTCTTCATATCTATGAATGTGGCAGAATAAAACTGGTTTATTATATAATCAAATATATTATTAAGCCAGAAAAATTAAAAGGCTTTGATGGAGATATATGAATGTACATTTCAACAGCTCTGAATAATTAGATTATACTGAAGTTACTATTTTTGTAAAAATTATCTTGGTAATGAAATCAGCAAAATACATCACTATGGAAGAAATGATGTGCAATAAAGTATTTAAAAATTCTTAGAATGACACAGAATATTTAAGATTATATCTTTATCCTGTGAAAAGAAACTTTGTATATGGTGAATAAATAGAAATTACCCATAATGAAAAAATGTGTGAGAGAAGCTGTGATATACATACAAACATGCTTAAAATTTATTTTTAACTAATAATAAGTGGAAGAAATTAAGAGTAAAAAGAAAAATAATAAGATTGACATTAGTGTTTAATATGTGTCTGGTTTCTGCCCACACATTTCTACAAGTTGCTTTATTTAACAGCCATGTACCTCATGATGAAAGAAATATACGTCATTATTTTTATTTTACAAATAAGGTAAAAACGCTAAGAAATATGTAATTTTTCTAAATCTCCATAGTTAATTTTAGAGCCCATAGTAATCCTGCTGGTTCTAAATTCTTTGTGCTTAGCTACTATATTATCTGCAAATACTTGACACCTTAAGTATTATAAAACTTCTGACACAACAAAGGTAAAGAGACACAATGAAGAAGAACTACATACAGCAGAAAGGATGGCGAGCAGTCAAGTGGGAAAAGCCATAAAAAGCTTATTTAAGTTAATAGTAAATATGCAAAGGCTTAAGTTAACTCAACATGTTCCTTAAAAAGAAAAATGCAAAAGTAAAATATTACAATTATCACATTAATAGGATTACTATTCTTTATTTGTGACTATTATGAAATGAAGTTCTCAGTCTCTTCCCTTATGAAATCCAAATAGTTGTATGTAAAAGTCATAATAGTGTTTCACAAATACGTTTTAGAAAATGTGACCATAGATAAGAAAGATGGATATGGTTCAATTTACCAGAATTCTTCTGGCTAATACCTGGATAGGCAAAGAAGGATCTAGAACAAATACCCTAAAAATAGACCAAGACCGACTAGCAATTACAGATGGTCATTGTTGAACAATTTTATCAACCACAATTTATATACCTCTATTATTTCACAAAAATTCTGGTTCATTTTTAAAGATTCTCCCCTACAAACATAAATCTGCCCTAATAATTTGGTGATGTATTCTCCCTTTCCTTTCCTGATGGCCTCTGCCACCCTAACACCCACCATCTCCAAAGGAGGCCTAGCCATCCCTTTACTGCTTTATGAGAATCCATGAACCGTCTGTTTCCTTTCTCTTTTCACAATTTCTTACAACCTGTGTTTGGAAACCTCATTTCATAGAAAATAATAGGATGGAGATCTGTGGAAATAGAAGGGCTGACCACACTGAGAGATCTCATCTGAAGTCATTAACTCATTGAATGTAGAATAGTAATGGGAGGAGCCTTGAAGATGCTGAGACATCTCTGGAATTGTTAGTTTGCCTAAACTATTTCATCAGAGTAAGAGAGACCCAGACAAGAGCAATAGCAGGAAATTATACCTCAGCACCATAGAAGACACAGGATAAACGCTCGCTGATGCTGCATATTGGTCCAGAAGCAAAATGTGTCAAGGTGACCACTAGCTTGTGTCATGGTAAGGAGACTTAACGACCACCCAAAGAAGAGTGAGAGAGAGCATCCTGATGGAACAGAGGGATGGACCTCTCACCATTTAAGAAGGAAAGATCATCAGACAGCAAGCAAAACAATAGTAGATTTTTTTCTGAAAATAAATGATTCAGAATCAGAGAGAGGCATATTGTCTTGAAACCATGTATATTAACAGGATTTGGGATGGTAGGTACAGCATTCAAGGAGACAGGAAAAACAATGTAAGATAGCAGGGTATTTTCTCTTCTGATCTTCTGAGATTCAGAATGCCTGTAACAGTGTGTGCACTTGAGATCTACATTGTGGGGGAATAAATGAAATAAATATACCCAGGGAGAGCTAGCCTGCATGTGAGTTCTCATATCCTAAAATAGAGCCCTATTTTTGGCATGGCAACAGCTAGCTTACTCTAGACAGCACACTCCCATAAAGACTGCAAGCAGCCCTGATGCTGACACACAGAGACCACCCCCCCCACACACACACACCTTGTGCTCTGTCTTCTGGGTAAAGCTCTCTTCACCTACACTCGCTCAGAGGAGGTTCATGACAGCAAGAGTCATTATCCAACATTGTAAAGTGCGTGAATTTCCCACCAATTTAGAGTGAGCAAGCCCTGTTATTCATTAAGAAGATCCAGAATTACAGATTTTTTTAATGTGAGATCTACGTTTTAAATGTTTAAAACTAAATTATTTTTTAAAAAACTTACAAGTACTTACAGTACCCAAACATCTGTAAATTGGATTCAGCACTCTTATTTAACCCAATGAAAAAGGAATATAGAATGTGATAGAAGTGTAAAAGCTCTAGCTTCGCCTGGCAATACCTAACTAGAAAGAGAAATGCCAGCATACACATACACCTCATATGTATGTACATGGGATGCTGTATCCACTGCAGTCTTTCCCTGCACTGGGATTTAATGGAGGTCATCTTGCTAATCCTGTGGGTGTGTTTTTTTTCTTATTTGGTTATCATAAAAATGACATGACTACGGAAGTAATCTTTTCAACATTTATGTATTCATGTGATCTGAAGGAGGCATGTCATATTGTATTTGTATACCTGGAGGGTCAATTTTCTCCTTCCACCATGGAACTTATAGGGATTGAATTCAGGTTTTCAGCCTTGGCAGACAGACCTTTACCTATTTAGGAATCTTACTAGCCTTGAGAAAGTAGTCTAAATGATTTGTCTAACTCTTGTATTTGGCAAGTAATAATATGAGATTTGAACTTAGTGTGTATGCTTAGTGCATGCGTCTAACTACTACAGTAAGAAACAATGAAGGGAGGCAGGGGAAAAATAATCAGAAAGACAATTTAAGTATCTATTTGGAAAGAGAGAAATATAGACATGTCCTTATGAAAATTTGAATCACTAAAGATAAAAGTCTTATTTGGGAAGGAGGAGGGAGGACAATACAGAAGGAGAGGGGTAAATAACACTAAGAATGTTTGAAAAAGAATAGGAAATCATGTTAATTTATATTTACTCAAAAGTGTATAAAATACATAAAATCACATGTGAATGTGTATATATGTATACACGTGTGTATGTAACAAGGATAATTAAAGGAAAATAAGCCATAAATTTGAGAGAGAGAGTACAGAGAGGGGGACATGGGAGGGGACAGAAGGAGGAGAGGGAATGGGAAAAATCATCTTATTATATTTAATTTTTAAAAGCAGCAGGACTAAAGAGATGGCTCACTGGTTAAGAGCACTTATTGCTTTGGCAGAACATCCCATTTCAGTCCCCAGAACCCACATGGTGCCTCACAACCATGCATAATTCCAGTGCCAAGGGATTGGATGCTTTCCTCTGACCTCCTTGGACACAAGGCACACATATGAAGCACACACACACACACACATTTGTAAAATCAGGCAAAAACTTCATACACATTAAATAAAATGAATGGATCTAAAAATTTTGATTAAAAAATGTTCACAAGGTAAAAGCATAGAATAGCCACCAGGTTAGCATTCAGAATCTTATTATAATAAACGTATTTAAAGTCTAATCTGGACTGGGAGTCCATGAGGCAACATTTCTAAAGTCCAAAGATCTATGATATAAAATATAAGATTCTGTATGGTGTCCATATGCCACCATCAGCGTACTCCCATACACTCATTCTGAACAGCACAGGGACAAGAAGCAGAGAACTCATGGAGCGTGTACCACAACAAAAAGAGCAAATGCATCTATTTAGAAATGGACACAGGCTTGAAACAAAGCAGTGAGGAAGAGGAGGAGGAAGTGGTAATGGAGCAGAAGCCCCAGGAAGAGTAAGGGGAAGAGGAGGAGGAGCAGGAGGAAGTAGGGGGGGGGGAGCAGTTCTTAGAACATCCCTAGTACAGCGGTAAAGCAGATGATCAAGTTCAGAAGAAAAAGAAAGTCAGTCTCCAGAAGAATGTTTTTCAAGAAGAAAGTGAAGTTTGGTTAAAGTATTTTATGAAGAAAATAGAATTTTAAAAATTGCTCTGGAAGGTGATGAATAAGACCAAAATCCCACACTATCGATTAGAAACAATTTAAGATGCTGGGAAGATGGCTCAGTTGGTCAAGTATTGTTATGCAAGCATGAGGACCAGAAATTTAAAACCCCAGCACCCATAAAAATGGCTAGATGTGGCAGTGAGCATCTATAAAAACCTGGATGTGGCAGTGTGCGTCTATAAAAACCTGGATGTGGCAGTGAGCGTCTACAAAAACCTGGATGTGGCAGTGTGCGTCTATAAAAACCTGGATGTGGCAGTGAGCATCTATAAAAACCTGGATGTGGCAGTGAGCATCTGTAAAAACCTGGATGTGGCAGTGAGCATCTACAAAAACCTGGATGTGGCAGTGAGCATCTACAAAAACCTGGATGTGGCAGTGAGCGTCTGTAAAAACCTGGATGTGGCAGTGAGCATCTGTAAAAACCTGGATGTGGCAGTGAGCATCTGTAAAAACCTGGATGTGGCAGTGTGCGTCTATAAAAACCTGGATGTGGCAGTGAGCATCTACAAAAACCTGGATGTGGCAGTGAGCGTCTATAAAAACCTGGATGTGGCAGTGAGCATCTGTAAATCCCAGCCCTCCTAGGAGCTCACTGGCAGCCAGTCAAGCTTAGAGAGCAAACTCCAGAGTCATCTGTAAGATGGCCTTGCATCAAAAATAAGGTGGAGAGCAACAAAGACTCTGTACTTCAAACTGTGACCTTCCCAAACACATACACCAGCAAATATACTTGCATATACAGGTGTATACACATGTACCTCTCCCCACACATGTGCACAGACATGTATATACCACATGCCTCTACACACATGAGTGCACATCTGTGCATATACCCCTCCACACAATTAAATAAACAACTGACAAGTCATTAGAAAACTCAGAGAAAATAGTCACTTAATAAAACCTGGGCTATATATGGAGTAAAAGTGCATGTGACACTGAGATAAGCATGCTGTGTTCGGCCATTACATGAACCCATTTCATTTAATGCTAGGAACATGCCATTTTTCAAGCAATAAATACATAAAATAGAATTATATACCTTTATAGAGGTCAAACAGTCACTTTGTTTTGTGGAGAATAGTATTTATGTAATAACTGTGGTTATGAAATAATAACAGAAAGTACAATACTAAGATGTGAGTTAATGGCATAAACATATAACACACGTGGGGTGATTTGGGTAGTTGGACAGAGCAGACTATAAAATTGGAAAGACATTATGTAGAACTAGAGAACTATTATTAGTAATTATGCCAGTGACCAGCAAAGGAATGACATGCAGAAAACAATTAGAGTGGGGGCTTCTGACAAGGTTTGGAGAAAAGGGTTTAATCTTTACTTTCCATTTATAGCTTCTGGTAAGATTAAAATAAACAAGTTGTGTTGAAGAATGACATCCACTAGCATATGTAAATAGTCTGAAAATGTAAAATATCAGAAAATACATTAAGAAGTTTCACTAGTCCTATGTGATTGTAAATCGATATATAATGTCAGCACAATTTTGTAGAAAATGTTAAAAATCACATGCCACTTCACTGTGCTCCTCTTCAGACATCTGCCTGATTAGGTCAGGATGACACCTCTGCAGACTGGGTGGGCTCCTTGATGAGCAGAACATTTCAAAACCGTGCAGGTCCTGAGTTTCCAGCCATTGGATCCAGATACCCCTTTCGCCTAAAATGTCGACATCTCAGGCACTTTGTTAGCATTTATCTCAAAATCTTGTAAATAGTAAATGTCCTCTAAAAATTGACATTTTTAAATGTAGCATTTTGTATGTTTGATCTGCAAAAAATGAATAGCTACTTCTGATTTTGCTTTTCAAAATTCCTTTCATCTACTTTGGAATAGATCCTTGTGGTCCCTCCAAATTTCTACATGAGAATCTAAATCCACAGTGTGGTAGTAGAATGTGGAACGTTAGACAGGTAAGAAGGATGTGAGGTAAATCCCTTCCTGAATGGGATCAGGGTCCTTACACTGTGCATCCAGCCAGCCAGCTCACTCTCCATCACTCTAAAGATACAAGATAGCTCAGCATTCTGGAACCAAAGAAGACCCTCACCAGAAGTGGTCATTTGAGTGCAATGTTAGACAAAGCATGCAGAACTGTGGAAACAAATTTTTCTTATTTCTAAGTCACCTGCATATGATATTTTTGTTATAGTGCTTCAAATAGCAGAGCACTATGAATTCGGATAGTGCTTTCTTAGTATATACTTGTCTGCAAAACATCTATAAAACATTTGAGATCACAAATGAAATTTTACTCATTTTTAAAGTCTTTGAGTATTTTAAATGAATAAATGACATGACAAGGAAAGTATAAACAAAATAGAATGCAATTATTGAATTAGATTTTGATGAGATTATCATAGTGGATAAAAATTTCAAAGATGCAAAACCACAAATGGCACTTGTATTATGCATACATCTGTGTAATATATATGTACTCTAAATAAAATCTGAGAGAAAACATGAACAAATTTATCTCAATTTGTTCATTTGGGTGGTAAATATTGAAGCAATTCTTTTCCTGTCTTTTCGTATATCCTCTCTTCCCTCACATTTCTCTTTCTTCCCCAGTCATTTCCACCAATGTTCTGTTAATTATTCAAATTTCATTTGGAATGACCTATGTGTGGTTTTACACACACACACACACACACACACACACACACACACACACACACACACACACACACACACACAGTCTCGGTTACCATGCTATAATAGAACATGATAGACTGAGTAATTTGTTGACAAAGGAACATTACTCAGCTTCCTGTTAGGAGGCAGGCAAGTCGAAGAGCATAGTTATCTGAGAACTTTTGTTTCAGCTAATATTTTCCCTAAAATTTGCACTAGAGCTGTTCTTGTACAGCAATGTATCTTCAAGGCTCCTCAGTGGTTCAGTTGGAAGGTAGTAATAAGAATAAATGCATTAGAAATGTCAAAATTAAAAGGCTATCCACAAAGTCAGGTTTCCATCAAGTGAGTATTCTCCACATCAGAAGAGACAAACTTTACAAACTTGTCTGTATGAAGGCCAAGGATTCCTTCTGTTTCCAGGGCTTAGCAAATCAAAAGGCCAGAACATTCAAGCCACCTTTACTTCTTTGGTGCCTAGCACTTAGGATTCGTTCAGTTGGAGTTATGGCATAGGATTATGAGATAAAGCAGGAAAAAAAAACTGGCATCAGTGAGGGAACAGGGACTACAGACAGAGTTATTGCTCTTTGCTTTAGTAATGTACTTTTATGGAAAGGAAACAGAATTATAAAAAGTCAGTTGGAGAATAGTTTATAGTCACATATGACTTTTGTAACTATTTTTTATTTGTCCATACTTTTTGTGAGAAAGGTAGATATTGATGTTAAAATACCTGAATTTGAGCTCCAGCTCTGCTCCTGGTGAACTGTGAAGCTCTGGATCCTCTCTGTAGTGCCTCCACATTCCTCAGTTGGATCTGGCAGTGATGGTAATAGGCCTACATGCTAGAATGGCTATATTAATGGGTAAACTTTAGTACAGAGTGCTGCATAAGCAATAATTTCTATGGTTGCTATTTTATCATTACATCATTCTTTCACATTTGAGAAACTTTAGACACAAAGCTGCCGCACTAAAATTCCTACTGAAGTTTGGGCTGCAGCACTGTTCAGAACAGAAATGACTCTCCTAACCCTCTTCAGAAAGACAGGGACGCACTGACACTTTGAAGCATGGCTGTCTATATGCTCAAAGAAATCAGCCTTTCCAGTAGCTGAATTCTCTTGATAAGCAAATTGTAACAGCAGTGAGCATAACATTCTCTTGGTTTTCACTGTGTGTCAGTCACCAATAATACAGCTAATATCACTAGTTTTGGCCTTTGTAATTCAGGCTTGTTATTATTTCTATCAGTGCACAAAACTATAATGGCCCATATTGTCATGCCCCAAAGACTTAGTGAGTTTGACAAAGATGTATGGCCCTTTGTTCAAAGTCTCTAACGTGATCTGTTTGAGTTTTATTTCCGTCCCATCATCTTAGTTTCCCATTTCCTGACAGAGTCTTCAACACTGTGACTCTCTGTTGACTATACGCATGCCAATAGCAACCACATTCTCCAGGTAGCTCTTTCTCTAACTACCATTGGCAGGGTGATCATAATGATAAATACCAGTTGAATAATCAGAAGGCCACAGTGTGAGTAGAATCCATATGCCCTATGTAAGTTGTCATATCTGATTTGATCTTCAAAGGTCCTTTGATCATTTATGGTTACTTCTAATATGTTAGGGCATGTACCGGTGTGTTAGTTAATGTGTCTATGTAGTCAACAAAGTTGAATTGTGACATTAAAATAGCAAGCTGGAGATTTACAGAGAATTGCTCTTTTGAAGAACAAGGCTATTAGAAACAGTAGTGTTGTGTCTATCCTGTCCACTCTGTTACAGCTATGCAATAAGAAGGTGTTGAATATAAATTTGGTATTAAACGATATTTCCATGAGTTTTCCTTGGGTTGTTTTTCATCTCAGAGTGGGTCATGAGGAAGATGAAACAAATTCTCCATTTATCTGAGAATATCTTTAAAGGTGCTCTTCCCCACACATAAAACCAAAATACATCATTGTTAAAATAGTCTCAGGGTCTAGTATAATCCTGAAGTAGAAGAAAAAATTTTGAATGAATTCCTCTAAGTTCCATTCCTAAATAGTTTAATATTAATTATCAACTTACTTAGTACTTAGCTGGATTTAAAAATATGTATAAAGTTGTAGAGTATTTGGAATAATAATGCTTTCTACCTTTTAACATATTAAAGTCTTATCATTAATTATAGCAATCAGTGTGTGTGTGTGTGTGTGTGTGTGTGTGTGTGTGTGTGTGTGTGTGTGTGTGTGTGATATGATATTTGATGGCCTCACTGAATTTGTTTTAAACTTTGATGACTTTATTTTAATGGGGAATCTTCAAATCATGTTTTGATATTACAATTCTGTCCCAAACACTGAAGAAGCTAAAGTATTTTGTATTTTCAAGTATTATATACCTGTAATCATTGTTAATGGTTTACATCAATCATATTGACCTATATAACACTGCTAACTTCATAATCCCAATATTTTATTAATTTTATGCAAAGTTTAACATTGTAAACTTCTCTGCCACCCTGCTTTGGGTTGTATTTTTTTCCCTTTGTATATTAAGTTTTTTACCCATTATTTTGTTGTCTTTTTCTCTGGAAAAATTAATTCTCGTTTCCTTCTTGTTTGTTTTCATTTTTATGAATTACCTCTTAATTTAACCTCACTTAATTTGTAGAAAAAAATGTATGTATGACTATTGCTGGAGATGCTGTGAATGTGTTGCTCTGACTGACTGATAAATAAAATGCTGATGGCCAGTAGTCAGGCAGGAAGTATAGGTTGGATAAGCAGAGAAGAGAATTTTGGGAACAGGAAGACTGAGCCGGGAGATACTGCCAGCCACCGCCATGAGAAACATGATGTAAGATACCGGTAAGCCATGAGCCATGTGGCAAGGTATAGATTTATAAAAATGAGTTAATTTAAGATATAAGCACTAGATAACAAGAAGCCTGCCACAGCCATACAGTTTGTAAGTAATATAAGTCTCTATGTGATTGATTGGGTCCGAGTGGCTGTGGTACTGGCGGGTGAGAGAGATTTGTCCTGACCATGGGCCAGGCAGGACCAGGAAACCTTCAGCTACAGACTATGGATTCTTTGTCATTTTTATAATTATTAATTATATTATAATCAATAATTATAATACAAATAAATCAATAATTATCTATTATTCTTTTATCCTAACATTCTTTAACATAAGTATATGTTACAATTTCTAAAGAGACAAATCCTTAGTGGTCACTATATCTTCTTTTCTTTTACATTTCTCTCCTGTGTGCCGGTGTGTAGCATGAAGACAGAACAGGCCGCACAGGTGCATCCTCTGAACCTTACATTCTTCATCTCTTATTCTAATGACAGAGAAGTATGGGAGGATGTAATAAGGTTAAGATTCCACTGTGCATTTCATAAAGTCTTTCACTTGATTGTTTCTTAGATATTTGGCTAATTGTGTATGGTAAATTTAGAGATATACAAAATATTAGAGATCATCAAGTGCGAACTTCTCATTTTCTAAATAAGAACATGGACGCATAGCTAAGTCAAGAAACTTGTCTAACGTCCTGAGTTAGGTATAGCAATGTGAGGACTGATATCTGGCCATTTGACTTTCAGTGCTGGAATCTGTGGCTCTCAAACAGGTAGTCCCCAACATTAAAAAACATTCTACTCTAGGTCTTTTACAAGTGCGTCGTTACGTTTTTATTGTGTGTAAGATGCATGCCTCTGTGTGTGTGTGTGTGTGTGTGTGTGTGTGTGTGTGTGTGCAAATATGCTTGTCTGTGCCTGCATGTGTGTAAATCAAAAGTGTCTTCTACTGTGTGCCATGTTATTTTTTGAGTCATATCTCTCACTGAATGTGGAGTTCATTATTTCAGTAGAATGACCACACAGAAAAAAAATCCCAGTCTCCTTCTGACTCTGTCCCTCTGAGGTTGTAGTCCTGATGCCCTGATTAGCTTTTATGGTGGTGCTGGGGAATCTGGTCTTAAGTCCCCACACTTGCATTGCAAGTGTCATACCCACTGAATTATCTCCCCACTTCCCACACAGATGCTTTCTTGGTATCTGATATGCCATATCTGGTCTTGAGTCAAATACAGGACTGTGGTCCTTTTCCTAACTTTGCTAGAACAAAGAGATACTAAAGGCTGACTTAGGTAGCAGGAATAATCTAAGAGAAGACAAGAGACACTTGGGCTCTCCCATGTTCTGCCTCTCAGCTGTTATCTCCTAACCACTGTGCTTTTGTGGGAACAAATTCTATCTTCCCTAGAGGCTAAATAACTCCCTAATGGAAAGTCAGTCACTTAGGAGAAACATTAACTCTTCCAGGCCTCTGGGGTGTCATTATTTTGAAATAATCTCTTTCTAGTCCATTGGCTACAATGATAGAACACGGTATTAAATGGTACCCTAGTGGCCCAGGACAGTTAATGCACTTTCCATAATGCTAAACTTGCTGAGAGTTAGGCATGCTCCTGGCATCCCTGAAAACATCTTATTGGTTTTCTAACCAAGGGTAACATCATATCAAATTGGCTTTTAGTTTATTTTGCCTTCAAATTTCTCATTTGGTGTTTTCAGGTATTCTACTTCTATGTTCTTCCCATCCCCCGGTACTTAATTGATCAGGGACCCAGAATCTCCTTTGCTGCATCCAAATGTTCATCCTCCTGAATCCCCAAGTCTTGTACTCCCTGGTTAGCACTTCACTTCCTTGGCCCAAAACATCTTTCTCCTTTGTAACAAAAAAAAATGTATGAATTCTCAGTCCTAATCCCTTAGGGTTCTGTCCTAGAAACATTATATTTAGGGGAAAAATAACTCAGTAATGGTCTAAGTAGTCATATATTGCTTACAAGACATAATTTAAATGAAGCATTTATTTCATTACATGAAGGGACATAGTGGTAGAAAATTTCACAAAGTACAAAGGTAATACAATAAAATACACCTTCACTACTCATCTGATTCCAAGAAACCAGCTGTCCACACATGTGACTTTATTTATTATTAGTTATCTATGTAATTCAGGAATGACCTATGTCTACATTATATATATATATATGTATGTTTGCATATTAATTTATATTTAAGTACATATGCCTTCCTAGAAATGTTAGATTAATATATGCATTATTTGATGCACTGCTGTTTCACACAGAAAAGTATCTAAATTGGGGATTATTCTACTTTGATACCTATAGGAACATTCTTTTTAACTGATACACAGTTTTCCCTTTTATGGGTTTGTCATGATTTATTCAACTAGTCCCCAAATGACATGAAGGCTAGAGATTTCACCCTCAACTCTCATTTAATTGGAATTAGCATTATGACTGTCTGTATCATACACATTTAGAAATGAAATTGCTGATGTAAAGAACACATGCATTTTGATATTGACAGATATGACAAAATGGTCTTCAATAATTCACATTGCTTCACAATATATTGTATCATTACACTTCAATGTTGGCCGTTTCAATAGGTGAAACTTATTTGCATTAAAGAAGTTGATATTTCATGAAGTCCAAGATTCATAAGTACACTTATCTGACCACAGAGCTGATGCCCTGTTTCCTGTTAACCTAATCATAGAAAGAAATTTGAGAACAGCACAAATAAGAATGTCTTTGTAGACACCTTCTTCTTCCTTGAGAAACCAAAACTGAAGTTGAAGGACAGGAAATGTGAAGAGATGCAGGTGTAAACAGTAGCCAAAGCAGTAAGAGAACAGGGAGAAACAAGCAATAGAGAGAGCATTCTGAGAGCCAATGAGGCTCCGACGTAAGCTGCTCAGTTGCAAGTATTCCTGGAGAAGTCAGCCACAGTCAGATTCCTGATATAAAACCACCAGTGCCTGGTATACCTTTCACACTGGAAACATTTATAACAGATTGAGTAAAAAGCCTAGCTGTCCCTTCCTCCCTAGTCCCTTCTCTTTTTCCTCTCCTCTCCTCCCTCTCTTCCTTTTGATTTCTAGCTCATTTTTAGATCATTTTGTTTGAATCAAGATGAGTGATAATCTTGAAAACTGCCACAAAGACCTTCCTTTCATTATTAAAAAAAAATAGAAAAAGAAACCTGTTTTCCAATAAAAGAGAGAAAAATGCCCAGCTCAACGTAACAGTCTTTACACCCTCATAAACCACCGTACCACCCAAGATGTTAACAAGCTGGCATGTTTTGAGCATCAAAGATAGAGAGGAAACTGTGTTTACATGTTTGGCACAAAAACTAATGAGGAAAGTCAATTGGCCCTTTGTCTTGAGGGTCTGGAGCGCCCAGCTCTAATGTTTGGTTTCTTCATTGGCATTTGTTCAAGTAATCACGCGTGGCCTGACAAAGCAGCACTTGTATTCTATTAGTGGCCAAGCTGAACTCTCCGCTTGGGCTGTGTTGTCTCTCAATAGAGAGCAGCAGCCGAGGGCACACTTATTTGAAAACACTAAATCAGACCATGGTGATCTTTCTCCACCAAAGTAACCCAGAGAACAACAAGAAATGTTCAGAGTCTTGCTCCTTTTGTGTAGGGGGAAGGTGGGCCCAGTGCCTTTGGGGCAGTGATTTGGGGAAGGCAGTGACAAATGAGAGCTATCTAAGAGCTCTTTCCCCTCTAGTATGGCTGTTACACTGACATTAGGCCCAGCATAATGCACCGCATCGTTCAAGCCGCAAAGAGGTGGACTGAGCTCACAATGGCAAGAGTCATCCAGGTGATGACCCCTTGCCCAGAGGTTCTCGGAGGATGCTAACAGTGTCTCTGTAAATAAAGCTTGGTAGAAAGGAAAAGTTCTAAAGTGGGTCAAAGTAAGACACATGATAACTTCCTCGTCACCACTGTCCCTCTTTCCACCATGTTTCTTATTAGATTTTTTTTTTCTGCTTCCATTTAGATGAAGAAATGCTTTGGGCAACCCTGGCATTTTTATCTGCACAACTGAACAAGTGAGTATCCAAACATTTGGCTGCTAATTTCAAAGTTCTAAACCAGAAATGAGGGCTCCAAAATCTGGTTGCATACAACATTTTTTAAGTGACAGTTTTGGCAGTTTTACCTAGAGATCCAGTAAAAATAAAACCTAGGACAGTTTGTTCTTAAACTATTTCTGGTATCAGTTCTGTGGAGAATGTACTGAACTACACATAATTAAATTTATTTTTTTTTTAGTGACTGAAATTTTACATGTTCAAAATGAGAATTTGGGATAGGTTAAGATACGTCCTTGCCTTTGCCAAATCCTTGAAGTTCTCTCTGGCTGCTTGCCTTGCATCGGATCTTTTAGTGAAGGGTATAAGTTTACATTCTCTGTGTTCAGTGCCTTGGGGAGAGTCTATGCTGAGAAAATGGGAGAACGCTAAGTGAGACTTATTATTCCGGAAGTCACGGGATGCGGATATGCAGACTTTGTTTGACTAAAGTGTTCAATTTATTTGACTCACGGTGTCCAACATGCAGTATTTTCTTTCTTTGCCAATTACCTAGTTAAATGTTTCGTTTTTAGAATGAAGAGGATGCCAACCTCAGGAAGGTTTCATTTTATATTTCTGTAACATATTTTGTAGAAGTCTTTTGAACTGCCATTGTCCCCGTAGAAAGCGAAGCATTAATTTTGCATATGGGTAAAGCAATTCCACATTCCCATCCCTGTTGTTAATATTTGCTTTTGTGTAATGACCACAGTATGCCGGGAGCACAAATGACCTAGTGGTGGTAGAATAAGTAAACAAGTGGAAGCTTCTAAAAAAGCAATTCCATAAAGCAAGGAGAATCGTCTAAAGCAATAGGTCTTTGACAAGGGAAGTCTCACAGGCAGGTGGTGCCCACAGTCCTTGCTGCTTTAACAAGGCAGCACGCTAAAAAAGAACTTTCTTGTTTTTAAATAGGTGCCTTTATTCCCGGCCTTGAGATCCAGGGAGATGTGAAAAGAGACACTCTTCAGCCATCCGCTCCTGCCTCCTTGCCTCTCCAGGACATGACAGCGCTCTCCCAACCGCACGTGCACCCAATATGGGTCCTTCCTGCAGTCTCTGTGGAGAGTCAGGCATTGCAGCTGACACCCACAGCCCAGATCATTGGCAAGCAGGGAGCGAATGGGGAATGGGGGCAGGGTGCCAAAGAACTGTGGCCTGGCGCTCTTTCTCAGCAGAGGAGCTGTACACAGCCCACAGTCAGGACTGGTGTACAGCTGTAGCAGAAAGGCCTGCTCCCTCCATCAGCACTACATTCTTACACACCCCTTCTCCCAACTTCCACCTGTGGAGGAGGTTTCCTCAATCTGTCAAAGGGCACATTGAAGAACTCACCGCCATTATATTTTTTTCCATATTGTAATGCGTATTGCCTTCCTGCATGCCATGTACATTTTTATTTCACACAGGATATATTTGAGATGAAATGAACTAATAAATCAATTTAAATATATACCATTTACAATGGTATTAATGGGTTTAGTGTCCCTATATTAGTACATTGTAAATATATTCTAATATGTACATGTACAGAGTGTATGTGTACTATACAGCACAGTATAACTTATATGAACTGCAAGAACTGTATGTGTAAATATATTGTGCTCCAGAATTAACTCAGTCACTAGATAGACCTTATGTACCTGATATTTTCAGATCAGAGGGTTGGGGCTTCATTTACCAAACATGGATGGAGGATGGAGGCAAACCAAATAGAAAAATAATGAAAGTGTATTAACTAGTGTGAATGTCAGTGTGTAACCATTCTATGATAAGCTTAAGGATTTTTTCCAGGGATGAGAAGACTTGAGCTTGAAACAATACCTAAAAAATACCTAAATGAAGGCAGCATGAACTCAAGCTATCTGCTGCTTCTCAGTTTCCACCTACGCACAAAACTGTAGGCAGAGGCCAGGGTAGGTGGTTGGGAATAACATGAGACAGGGAAACTCTTTTCTATCTAGAGGTGGGACATTTACAGAAAGTTGTTGAGATTACAAAATTCAAATTGTGTAGTAACAAGTGCTGAACTTGAGTAGTACTTTGAACACTGATCCCAAAAGGGTATTGGGGAAAAAAGATTCCTACTGCTAAACATATTTTCATAATGACAAAGAATAATTTAAACAACTGCTTTCACACTAGATGTTTATCATATTTATAACAAAATGAAACCAGATGCTACTGGTGTATGCCCTGGACAAACAGGGGAGATTGTATATAAAATGGGAAGGCAGAAACTTCATAAAATCTGTGTCAAAGCCAATTTTCTTTGATAACCCCTGTTCTCTTGCGTCTCCATCAATTTAAAGATGATGATGGTGAACAAATTATTAAATGTTAACTAAACAAGGACTACAGAGATAAATAATATGCTTTGGCACAAAATTATTCAGGCTAATTTGAAAATATGATTTTATAAGCAATTAATGATAGCCAATGAATTTCGTTCAAAACATAGCAGAATAAATTGCAAATTTCACATGAATTGCAAAAAAATGCTTAAATATAAAATTATCATTACTGTGATTTGATGGAATGAAACATTACAATTAAATAAAAAGGATATGTTGTGCTATTGATATTGGTATTCTGTGCAGACATCAAGTCTATTTCATCATTAAAACATTTATTTAAAAAATGTAATGGAGAAAAAATTACAAAATAATCTCGAATGTTTTAAGGTAGTTGCAAAGATAAGTTATGTTTTTCATGAAAAGTTAAGAATTACAATATGTCCACAATAACTAAATTTGACATATTTATGAAGTGTCAGATTTCTCAATAGAAACTGAGAAACCATTGCCAGAGATTTTCATTAAAATTTAAAGTCTGTAATAACAAATCATTTTGTATCCTACTGTTTAAAAAACATAAAGATATTTATCATTTCTTTTTGACAAGATCTGCCTAAAATAATCAATATTATTATTTTATTGTGATGCCCAAACAATAGTAGTAATTTCCCTTCCACTGTGTCCAGCCCATTAGAAGGCTTCCATTCATACTGTGAAGTACCACATTTCTCAACTTAAACTTCTTATTGTCCACGGGACATACGGCCCTTTTCTGTGTTTATTATACTCTTAGCAGTCACCCTGAAGTTGCAGCTTGTGGTGCACGGTCACCATTTATTCCTCGTGCTTTTCTTTGTCAGACGCAGAGGTCTGATTACATGGCAGGGCCTGCTGCAGAAGGTGTGCACTGCAGACGCTTGAGGACCTCTGCTGCTTTGATATTATAAACAGACAAGCACAGTCACCCTGTTAATCTATAAAAATATGAAATCACAAATATTTCTAAAGCTGTTCAAAGTCCTTTCTAAGGTCTTATTTGCAGCCCTTAAAAAGTACAATGACAGTTTTGATGTGGTCGGATCCTTTCCTTAATTTAAGAATCAGTGTTTTAATAGGGGTCCTGAGGACCTGATACTGTCATCTCTACGTGGCACAATTGTTTGACCTTCAGAATTATTCATAACCATCATAGGCTTGTGTTTTAACTATGTCTTTGAAGTCTTTGACTTGATTCAGTGTTTACAAGGGTTCTCTCTGCATGAACTGGGTCATGTTGCTACCATAGCGTATCCTCAAACCAAAGCAAAATACCCCTGCACCTACACAGGTCACTTATCATCATCCTTCAAGCCCAAAGAATAGTTACAATCAGCATCTTAGGAACTATTAATACACCATTAGGTTAACTTACATTTTCTATGTTGACTTTACACAAATCTATTACATGAGTGTTTCTTTAGAAATATAAGGTCTTTACTGAAAATCCAGAAGCCATTTGGTTATTATAAGTGTTCAGGTAAAGCCCAGCTTCCCTCTCTAACTTTCAACTTCACCAGAGGTTCTACTGAGGACTTAGATGATGGAAACCGACCAAAGCTCCACGCCAGGTTTCTGCAGAGAAAAATCTGAATCCTGCAAGTTCGATTAAGCTTGCTAATTTTCAGTCAAACAAGCTAATTTCCAGACAGATTCTTCTGATGTTTTCCCTCTGTTTGTAATTTGCATCATTAAATAGATTGGTGTTTCAAAGCAGCCACTGTACTAAGGTCATGGGGCTTTGTGTTAAATAGCAACCATCTCCTTTTTTTTTTTTTCAAGGAAGGAACAGAGAGCAGCTGATCCTGCAGTGGTGTGGCTTTCTTTTCTTTTAATGGGAAGAGGCCGAAGTGTCTTGTGGATCAGAGAAATTTGCTCTGGTTTGGAGCACAGCTTTCCTCTGTCTTTGTGCTCCAGAGAGCAGCCCAGGATCACAGGTGGCCTTGATTATCAAGAATTTTTTAATGGTGTCCCCCCCTCCCCTTCCTAAAACAGCAGGACATCTTCCTGATGTGAACATCTCATTTTAAGTGGCACAAAATTCAAAAATCTTAAAGCAATATCCAAAATCTAAATTAAAAATATATGCCATTAAACTTCAAAGGGCAAAACTGGTTCACAATCATTACTAGTGCTACAAAAGGGCTACATGGATATATAGAGATATAGCCTCTCATAGTCAATTTTTCCCTAGAAGGTTTTCAAAGGATTGCTTCTAAAATAACATGCCTAATGTAGAGAAAGAAGCTACACCTCTTCACTCTTGCCTGCACCTCTCCAGAATCAAATCATTTCTTTTTGTCTCTCTGGTCACAGGGATACGTCCTTGGCACCCTGGAGCCCTGCTTCTGCCCTACAAGCTGACGGTGGTGCTAGTCTTAAAAACTGTTCAATTATATAATGCTGGGCCATTCATATTAATGTGCCTGAGTCAAATTAGCCATCCTGTTCTGCAGGAGGAGGCATGACCATAAAATGCACTGTGAATCTGTATTGACAATCTCAGTACCTCACAGAGGGGTTTGCTGTGTTGTGACCCCAGTCCTGTTCCCGAGCACAATTTGTGGAAACACCATATTTTGACATTGAATCTCCCCTGACACATACTCTGGAGCCATTCTAACTCAGTGTTCCCTGGGAGTAAAAGGTGATTTATAAGAAAACTATAGTCCTTAGTAAACTGATATTTATTGTGGGAGAAGCCAAGTTCATTCTACAATAGCGTTGTTTCCCTTTCCAGTGTGGTTGTTTGCAGAGCTTTTTCTTCACATTATCTTAAGTTATAAAATGTACTTTAGAAGAACCATCTTTTTTTTGCCACCACTTTTTAAACATTTACTGAGAAAAATGTGCTCATTTATTGTCATGAAGGATTTATTGTCATGAAGACCCCTGGGTTCAGAAGTGTATCAGTCTGGATAATTAAACATGTTTTGGAATAACCTTAAACCTTTAGAAAGCTATGTTTTCTAATGGGACACTTTAATACAGGAAGAAAGTATGTCCTCTCGTGTCTCGGCTCTTATTTTGACAAGATAAACTTGAGATTGTCCCTTGGGGGAGTATTTAAGGGAAGGAAAACCACTTTAGTTCATCAGCATCTACCATCTTTGGTGAAGGAACACTGTCCAATCATCTTGAACCGAGCTTTGGTTTCAGGCTGTGTGTGAGGTTCGTTTGCTCCATCATGCTGTTCCCTATGAGAAGCAGAAGGGGTGGGCAAGAGCTGATTTATAGACAACTTTTCCTGCCTTTGGTCCATTCGTCAAACAATAATACATAGAATGAAAATATAGTTCGTTGTTCACTTCAGAAAGAAGTCATACTATCAAGTTACAATGTCTCACTTACTTTAAAATCTTTGATTTGTTAGTGAGAAGGCAGAAAAGAATTAAACTGTCCTACAATAGATAAGAAGTAAATATGATTCATTATATGAGTGCCCTGAAAAGTGGTACAAAACAAATATTCATTGCAGACAATCTGAAGAAATATTGGAAGAATGTAGCACTGTCCTCTTTACAGGGATAAGGACTCATATAAACCTCCCGGTTACTGTACTCTGAGGTTGTAAGGACAATGAGAACCACTTTAATTATGTCTTTAGTTGCATAGGTAGATGCCATGGAAGAGTATGGAAATGCCTCAAAAATGAGGCAAAAAGGCTCCTTTGATTGTATTCTGCTGTGTGCAAACATGACATATTTAATTAGTATTATATTCTACCTTTCAAAAGCCACCAAAGATTTAAGACATGATAATTACCTTTTAACAACTTACAGCTGCTAAACTTCACAAGCAACCATAACTTTCTGATTCTCAATGCAGACCACAAGTGACTTGTTTCTCAGGGTAGAGCATGTAGGCCACAGCATCAGTACTAAACAAGAAAGACATTGTGTTTGTTCTTACCCATAGAACACAAGAGGTACATGGATGATAAGTTTGTGTGTTCCAAAGTGAATCAGAAAAGGCACCCCAAATCAGTATTGAATTAACATGAATTCACTTGCTGTGGGTAACAGCTGTATTAATAAGCACATGTTTATCCATTACACTTAGGTCAAAGGAAATGATCAAGCTTTTAATTTTGATCAAGAAAACTAGTTAGTCTTCCAAAAGCATTTTTTTTTTTTAGCTCTCACTCTATTGGGCTATGCAGAATTTCCAAAGCAGCACAATGATGTAAAAAATGCCCTTTTAATCAGATTACCCTTGGCGGACTTCCCAAACTCAGGCTGAAGTGTGGTGCTTGTGGTTTCTCAGCAGCTTACACTAAGCCTGCACCATGGAAATAATCTACTTTTAAAACCCAGGAAACAAATCGACTGCACTGAAGACATAAGTCGCTGTCATTAGGGAGTGATTAGGCTAAACATTTTTATACACTCTACTAGCCCACTTTTAAATTATATATCTCTGGCCGATAGGAAAAAGGCATTTCAGGTGAGTGTTTCGAACAAGCATGCAGAAAAGGTGATAAATTCAAATGAACAGGGCAGTAAAGGAAGAAAAGAAAGGTTACCGCTTCAACTTTAACCTGCTAATACCAGGTTGGGACTTCCAGATACTAAAACGTAGCATTTTGTACATAATATGTAAGTACAGGTTGTTCCTTTGTAGCATCTTGGGGTTTTTCTGTTTTTGTTTTTTCAAGACAGTATGGCTCACAAACCCCTGCCTCTTATCATAGGCTAATATGCTGCTGTGAGTCACATGCCTTACATAGGAAATTGTGTGAGGACTTTTTAAATTTGTATCACAGGCTATGAGTTCTTCTTTAATAGGGAGGGCTAGATTGGGTGGGGGTTGCTTCCTAGGGAGAGGTTGTATTGTGGAGTGTAACACAAAAACAGATGTGCTTTTAAAAATGGTTGGCTCTAATCTTAAAAACACCTCTGTACCCACAGCAAACACAGACAACATCCACTAAAGCACCCAGGAAGCCCCGCTCTATAATCCCGCACTGTATGTGCTGATAACTTGCCTTCTAAAGTGCTTCTGCTCACTAATGAACCAATGAAAGTTGTTTCTCGCTTGTTGCTGCTTTTCTTATATTCTTTATTATTATTAAAAAAAACTAGGGCAAAATTATCAACCTGCTTTAAACGTGTAGAAAACATTGATTTATTTAATGAGAAACTAGATGTATGCTCTCTGTCAGGACACAAGGGAAGCATATTTTTCTGAAGGACAGAGAAATGCTGGATTTGAGAATGAGTTACTTCACCAGCCGAATCTCGAGCTTCAGCCATGTCTGTTTCCCACTTTGGACATTCTGCTGAGGGTTTCATTTCTAATTTATGAAATGTTTCATTAATCTTCAATCTGTCAGCTCTTTTTGACAAAAATCAAGACTGACAGACAAAGATGAATATTTATTAAATACTCTATACTTTAGAAGTTTTTGATACATACCTTTCATTGTAGTCCACATTACCCTTAATTTTAAACAAACTGTACTTTTCAAATCTCCCCTCAAAGCACACAGATAACATAGCAAAACAATTCTTGCGTGTCAAAATATACAATACTGGATGTAAACACAACCCAGAGGAATAAAAATTCAAACTGCAGGTGTCCTCTAGCAGAGTTGCTAGGATTCAGGTTAAAAGCATCTCCCAAGTATTTCAAGCATATATATATGTGTGTGTGTTCTTCTTCCTCATCCTCCCAGCACAGCCCCTTCCTCAGCCTTTTCCAATCTCATGAATAATTCATGAACTGATAAATATGCAATTTCAAAAAGTGCAGACAAGGCAGCGCTGCATTAAAAAAAAAAAGGAAAAGAAAAGAGCATGTGCTTTTTACACGCAAGTCTTCTGCAGCACTTTACAAGCAAATTTTTCAGGATTCAAACCCCATGTTGTATGGATAAATGTGGGGGTGTGATGAGATTTCTATTCAAACACCTTGCTAGACAAGGTAGGAATTGTTTGGAGAACATTGTACTGCACAAAACAATAAACATTTAAAGAGATGATGTCAGCAGGGTTCTGTAGTTTTGTGCTTTATCTTTGGAATTTTTGAATAAATAGCTTGAACTTTTACTTATTAGTAAGAAGAGCAGGACAGTGCATGTCTCCTTTATAGGACGTTTCTCTAGTGACACCATGGAAAAGCTTTAAGCTCCTATGGTCTCTCCAAACAGAGTGGAACATTCTTCAGAGACCAGCTTCACACGATCAGCAGTAAACTGGTTCCCCCGAGGTTTCACACAGGTAAAACCAACCATCCTAAGAATGGTATAGAGAGCAGATCGAGGCCCTCCATTTTGTGGGCTAATTGCTTGATTACCAGCCTGAAACAAAATGGAGGCGAGACCTTTTAAAAGCAGCTCAGGCGGCGTATCAGAGGGAAGTGGGAAATGTATTAAGGGGCAAAAACATTTCTTAAAGAAACTCTAACATCTGAGGAGAAAAGGATTAAACGTAATGCAATAATTATGGATCACACTGTATTCATAAAGCTGAGAGTAGATATGATAAAGAGGAATAAGGTGCATATTGAAAAAGAATTATTGCAAGTTAGCAACAGTTAAATTAAAAAAAAAAGAAAGAAAGAAAAAGAAAACGGGTGTTAGTCTAAAAAGTAACCTTTCAAATAAACACTTAAATTGGAAAACACCATGGGTAAGAAATAGACCACAGCATTTAATTTGGCCTGGCTAGTTGGAAGCCTATATTTACTGTACTATAATTTCAAATTTAATTAAGTCACACTGCTGACGCCAGTAGCATCAACACAGTAAAGATGATTAATTGCATGCGTAAATGAAATATAAACAGCTCAGAAAGTAACATTAATGCAGAACCTTGCACACAGAAATGGTATGATCGATTTAAGTGTAAGCGCCTACCTGCATCTTTGAGACACATGCCAGGATTGGAATAAGAGTCCTGTGATTGAACATAATCACTGTACCAAAAATATAACCTTTTACAGGTCATTATTTTCCTAAGACACTATCCAACCTCCCCTTTCCTGTCCTCCCTGTACCTCAAATCCTGGCTTGATTTGTTATCTTCTAGGAGACTTTTCACACAATTTGCATTGTCATCATATGGATTGGCTACCGGTACCCAAACATGAACTGACACACTGCTATGGAGGGACAAGGCTGTCACAACAAGGCAGCTGGACCGTTATATATTCACTTTGCTCCCATTGTACTTCCATTCACAGCAGCGCTGGGACAAAGGGCTTGACAGAGCTATCCACGGATTGTCACCTTGATTTGTCCAGGCTAGCAGATATGCAGAAATAAATTATATTCTCCTGCTTATGAACATAACACAGAAACAAATAAGCTTGCAAACAGCACCTTCCAAGCAGTAATATCTAAGAAGCATCTCCTTCACAGCTACTGCATGCTGCCTTGCTGAGGAGATGGGGAAAAGCAGAAAGAACCATCAATTAGTAAGGACACAGAAAGGCTCTCCAGTATTGTATTCCTGACATTACAGAACAAACTCTCTGGTTGAGAGATATGTGATTTGTATTTCGCTTTGCTTTGAATGGTGATCAATTTGAATACAATAGTGCAAAATGTAAACTTAGCCCATTTTTTTTTCAAAAATGCCATGAAAAACCTAGCAAATGAAATGTTTTCGTATGAAATACATACTGTATTGAGATAATTCTTTAAAAAATAAAATGGATGGCATTGCCCAATGTCTGATTATTTCTCAATAAACTTATATCTTATCCAAGCTAAAATTTACCAGATGTTAAAATCCTAAGCCTGAAAGTGGCAAAAATTCTCAGCTGCTAATGAGAAAATTTACTGAGTGATGTTTTTATGCCACTGTTTAATTTACTACTTTATTGACAAGGTGTTTGTGGGCCTTTGAGATGAGACGGTTTTAATATCCACATGTAGATAAATAAAGCAGACAAGGTTGGAAAATGGTTTTCTGCCATCATTCTGAGGGAAAAAAAACATTTCTTTGTGTAGCAGGGATAAAAATACGTTACCTTATAAAACACGAATCACTGCAAACCTGATAAAGATCATACAGGCAGAAACCTTATAAATTCTCTCCATTTTCACAGACAATGCCACAGGCTTGCTGATCCGTCAAAGGACATATTTTTTACGAAACTAGAGCCTCATATTTAAGAACTTTTTGAGTGCCACAAGGTTAACTAGAGTTTGTTCCATTATTATTACTAATGCTATCCCCAAAGGATGTCCAAGGCACTGAAAAAGAAAAATCCCATTTGTTCTTTTACAAAAGAAATAAATGGCAAGATGTGTCCTATCTGAAGATGCTAGATTTTAGATAAAACATTGCATTCTGTATCTGGGCATACAGTATTTAAAACAATCGTGCTAAAACTATGTGCCATTAAAGGAGCTGTTCATTTTGAATTTTCCTTGTTCTTTTTTATTTTCTTCTGCACAGTACATACAGATTCTGTCCACAAAGGCACACTTGCTAGCCAGTGTTTTAAATAGCGACTAGCACAAAACAACATGATCCATGTAGTTATAGGTGGTGCACATGAAAAGAACATAAAGCCCCTCCCCATCCTGAAATGCAAATGTCACTTGATCAAAGGGCTGCATTCTCACAATGAAAGATGCACACAGAAGCAAACCTATGCTTTAAGAGGATAAGCAAGAAAACTCTGCATAACTCGCTTTAAATATATGCAGAAAAATCTAAATGTATGGAAAGTATTATTTATTACTGTTCAAGGAAAAAAAATGGTACAGATGTGGCTTTCCTCAGGATTCTATGCAGCCAGCCAAAAGGGCTCTGTGCTTATGCACCTGACTGCAGCAGAACCCGAACTTGATGGTTACAGGGGATGACAGAAAGGGAGCATTGAAAGTGCTATTATGCAGTTTACAGGGGAAGATTTCAACACATTTCAGCTTTCTCTAGTTATCCTAGCTGGATCTCTCTCTGTCTCTCTGTCTCTGTCTCTATTTTTTCTCTTTCTGTTTCTATGTGTGTGTCTCTGTCTCTCTCTCTCTCTCTTTGTTTTGTGTGTGTTTACTAGTTGTGCATAGCTTTTAATTCTGAGAATCGGTCTGTCCTCTGTGGCCACCATCTCGAACACCCTGTGCCTTTTAGGATTTCACATTATTTGACAGATTTTCAGGTTGCTTTCGTATTCCAATCTGCTTTATAGTTGTAAATAAAATTCACACATTAGTGCCTTCTTGCACATGGTCTTCTTTGAAAAAAAAAAAAGAAGGGAGGTGGCATGATTCTACTTCATCTCTGTATTTTAATCATAAGTTCTGAGAACACAATTCACAGTATTAAGGTTTGCTCCTGATTAAAAGTAGGAATGCATTCAGTTTAGGGCGTTTGTCATTTCAAGAACCAAAATGGTTTTAAAAGCCTGCCATTTGTGTTTTAAACTATATCTTGTACATTTTCTTTACAACTGGGTGTGTCACATAAACATGATTCTGGAAATAGGAGTTATTTCCAACTATTTTATACTAAGTACATCTTAGAGTTCTATGTTCAAAGTGAGAGAATAGCCTATACTCCTTCCTCAATCATGTCGGGAAGAACCAACATGATTCAAAGATCCCAAAATACAGCATATTACATCAAAACACAAACTTCAATAATTATGCTTAAAATAGTGATATTTTAAAGTACTTTGTGGAGGAAACAAAATATAATATTTTTATCCCAGGGAACAAAACCCTAATTGTTGAACTCTTCTCCCTAGTACGTTCCTGACTTATCTCAGGATGTTCCTATGAAGCATTGTTGGGAGCAGGATCACTGCTTGGCATTGCCCTAAACTTGCCTTGAATTTAAGGGCGATGCAAGCCACAGTGCCTTGCTCCTGATATATTGGTGAGTGGGCCTTCGATTCTATTTTCCATGCAGGGTCAAGACTGCTGACAAGGGATTAATCAGCTGCTCCTCCTAAGCCATGAATCAGAACAATTGCTGTCAGTTTCCTATGGTACAAATGCCTAGAAATAGAGAGAGTTGAGAAATGAAGGAATGTATCAGGAACACAGACATGAAAATGCCAGAGACTAGGAGAAGCTAGCTGTAACTACAATTGGCTACTTGTGATTTGATCTGGTTCAGTTGCCAAATTAAAATGATGAAATATATGTTGAACTAAGTGCTTTTGAGCATCCTCTCTGTTTCTCTCTCTCTCTCTCTCTCTCTCTCTCTCTCTCTCTCTCTCTCTCTCTCTCTCTCTCTCTCTCTCCCCCCCCCTTCTCCCTCTCTCTTTCAGATCATGCTCTTATATCACTTGTGACATTTTATAAGAAGCATTGTGCCCATTTACTTTCTTTTGGTAAGCACTGCTTATATTCAGGTACACATTGAAACATGTCTGTTGACTGAGGGTTAAATTCAGGAAAGGCTGGGCAAAATGTGTGCTGTTCTTCTGCACTGATAGTGCAGAGCCGACATTGTATTTAACCTCTCTGTGCATGTTTGCATTATAGAATTGGAAAATGCTGGGTGAAAATGTCTGCATGGAGAGGAAATGAGATTGCACATTCTTAGAGTGTGACGAGAGTCTTTGTGTAGGAAGATACACTTATGTTGAAATGGCCCTTCCGTAAATGAGACTGCCCCTGGTCGACGAGGACATGAAAATGCACAGCCTAAGCACACATTTGTAGAAACAACTGTGCCTCAATGTCTAGATAATATTGAGGAAAAAACAAAGAGTTCTTTTTATTGGGGAAAATACATCACATGCTGATAGGTATTTCTAGTTTTGAGCTTCAGGATTTGGTGTTTTTAGGAAGGCAAGTGTTAGGACTATGATTCACAAATAATGAGGAATATATGGACAAAGGTGATTAATAATTGTGCCATAAGAATGAAGTCATATTGCATTAGAGAATGCAAGCACACAAGGAAATTTTCAAAGCAGAAACTTGTCTTTATTTATTAAAAATAAAAATATTCAGTAATAATATATTAAATACTATAGAAAATAATTCTTTAACAATAAAAATAATGGCAATTTTTATGCTGACAGATTTTTTTAGTAGAAGAATTTGTTTCTCAAATTCTTTTTAAGAATAAAATTATTTATATCTTCCTGTAATAACGTAAAAATGGTCATTTATAAATGTTGGTTGTGTACTGAGATCTGTTGTTACATAACTAACTGAAAATAAGAAATGTATTTTGATGTTTCACAATGATGTCATATATGTATATAGTGTATAATGAAGTATAAAAATATTAAAATTAAGAATAAATGAGTGCAAAAGTTATGAAGACGTGACTATCAAATCCTTTCAATACGCACTCAAATTGTGTTTTTATCTTAGGCACAGATTTAATGCAGATTCTGAGCAATAAACGCTGGCTGTTTTTAAAACACAGCACAGAATTAGCATGTTAAAAAGCTATTCTACAAAAATAGCGCTTCATATAAAAATGGTATTAGTAAACATGCATTAGTAAGGACTGTGTCTTACCATTTTAAGTGAAGTACTCAGTATATCTAAATGAAGGTCACAGAAAATTCAGTTGCTAGAGAAGGATATAAAGTATACACTATTTTTCACAAGAATGCCTTCTTCTCCAAAAGGGTTTACTGTATAACTTCAAAATGTTACTGAGAAACAAGTGTGCAGCTCTCAATAACTCCCTTAAATGTGTTGTAAATACAGATATGCTTTTGATTACATAGTGTAAGGATTGATGTTAAAGCTACCTATTGCTTACATGAAAAATAACCTTTGGTTAACAGAAAAAAAGAACTGAAAAATCCTGTAAACACAAATTGGCATACAAAGGGTTTAGAAGAAACACTATTTTTTAGAAATAAATGACTTATTTTTATCCATATGCAAAGATTAATGCATCCTATAATTGATGAAATATTTGATTAAAAAATAATTGCATATAGAGTGATTCAAAATGACTGTTTAGCACAGTTCTGACAATGATTTATAAGATGTTTGGCAAAATTGTACAAAGCATTGCACATAATCTGTAAAAGGCTATAAAGAGTGGATTTAATATTTCCTGTTTATTGATAATTTTTATGTAAGTAAAAGAAATGAAAAAGCATCTCTAGAAAGATGCTGAGAATATACCTGAGCTAAATAATGGATTTGGTTAGCATTTACAGGATTTATTCTAATTTGGAAGAGTGCAATTTTGTTACTGCTCTCCACACAACAGAAATCCATATTTTCAGTGCTACGTCCAAACACTTAAGCAAGAGCAGTACAGAAAGTGCTTTGCATGGAATCTCCTATCTTTATCTTTTTGTTGACCATTAGAATATTCTGCATATCTTCAATTAAATAGGTGTTACATAATTGCAAATGCTTTAGTAAAAATGGTCACTGATGTGAATGCTTGTTTCAAATCTCACATACACATAAGGACACATTTAAAGCTTAACCTGGTATTTGAATGCAATTTCTGCAAGACAAAGTCCATCTGCTACAGACGACACGCAGAGGTGCTCACACAGGGCAGAGGCAAGGAGGAGACAGAGAGGTAGGATAGGGATGAATAACTTTCCCCTTTTTTAGGCAAGAAATCATAGATGTGATTCCTACCTTTCTCTTTAGAATGATCTATACCCAGAAAGGCTAAATGAGGAGATCAAAGCCACATTCAGGTCATATACTCTGGCTAACTTTTTCTCAATTATAGATGACCCTTCGGCAAAGAAATAAAAAAAAAGTCTCCTTAGCATTAAATGGAAACAAAATTAATATTTTAAATTGCTGAGTAAGCATGCACAACTGAACTTCATTACCTGTTTTATTTACTTTTCTGCACCAATATTTTATCTGTTTTCTGAATATAATTTGGGAAGAAGGTTTTAAATGATATCTAAAAATGTTTTAGGCAGCATAATTATGGTGACTTAAAAAATTCCATTGCAGTATATATATAAAAGTTTTAAAGTATGAATGACAATAATTTATTTTTTTGTTTACACTTAACTCACTAGAGTGCTAATGTAACCACTACAAAAGAGAATTTGGGAAGTAGATTTGAAAACACCCATCCATGGCCCTATTATTTTTTTACTATATTTTTTCACTCTTTAAAACATTTTAATTTTAAATTTAAATACATTTTGATCATATTCTTCCCCTCTTCAAGTCGTTCTAGATTCTCTTAAAATCCCTACCCACCCAACTGTAAGTTCTTTCTCAAAAAACAAATAAAAATCCAATACAATAACAAAACTCCCTAGAACCAAAATAAAAATTAAAATAAAACAACACTCAAAAAGAAAGAACAACAACAAAAAATGTTACAAAATAAAAGCACACAAGAAAACTGTGGGGTCTATCACATGATGGTCAACTACTGCTGAACCTGAGACCTGCCTGGGATGGGTGATATTCCTATTGTTACCTCACTGGGAAAAACTGATTTGCTCTCTCCCAGTAGATACTAGTGATAGCTCAGTTGTTCACCTTTGCCCTAGTGGCTCAGGGTTCATTCACTCACTCATTCATTCATTCATTCATTTTTAACATAACAAAATAAAGTATAATAATATAAACAAAATCTATTACATTGAAGATGGACAAGACAAACAAAAGGAAAAGAACCCAGAAAAGGCACAAGAATCAGAGACCTAATTGCTCACACACCCAGGAATCCCATAAGAATACTAAACTGGAAGCTGTAATAGAGACACAGAGGACCTGGTGCAGACCTGTGCAGGCCCTGTACTTGCTGCCTCAGTCTCTAAGTTCAAATGAGCTTTGCTCATGTTGATTTAGAGGACCTTGTTTTATTGGTGTCCTCCATCTCCTCTGGCCCTTACACATTTTCTACCTTCTCTTCCATGAGGTTTCCTGATCTCTAAGGAGAGAGAATTGATGGAGACATCCCATTTAGAACTAAGTGTTTTTCTGTAAAAATTTAAATTGGTAGAAAATAGATTGCTTCTAAGAAATAAATATCAGAAATATATCTAACTACCTTAAATTTCAGAGTTATTATAATACTGTTATCTCTAACCTGCATAACAATCTTAAATAGGTGATTACTAAATATTTGGAAACTACCAAATATTATAAGGTGGTGAAATGCAATTTGAAGGAGAATTTTGTCAGAAAACTAAGTTAAGCATATATTAAAATATACGTGAAACAGACTTTGTATTTTTATCATCACCTTTGACTTGTAATTTTTTTATTTGTGACACAAAAGAAATATTGGTTAAATAATGCTCCAAAATTCCACAAAAATAAACTCTCCCTGGATTACAGATGAAATTGAACCAGGTAAATTTCAAAATATTGAGCATGGCCATCTCTGCTATGGCACGTAGGTAGTGATGCTTCTCCACAATTTCCAGGTTCAGAGGTTCTAAAATATGTGTCAGAGAATGCAGTCTTTACTCAAACCATTGCTTAAAAATGTTTAGAGAAACATTATTTCTGTTTTTAGAAAAAGGCATTCTTGTTTGCTTACATTTTCTCAGATGATAAAAAAATTAAAGTTTTAGAGTCATTTTTGGCTCAAAAATAAACAGCTTCATGATTTTCTATTTTTATCTGACGCATAAAATATAAAAAATAAACAGGAAGAAAATAGGTCATCTACAATCTCCACAACTATAGACAATTGTGTTTTAACTATTTCCTTCCTGTCTTGATACCCTTGGAATTTTCATTTTGTAAAAAAAAAAAAAAAAATACTGTTATGAACTACACACAATTTGGCTTACTACACTGTTGTTCCATGGGATGTTATTATTTCAAAGTGTGAATGAAGTGTGTTCTCATTGCAGATTCCAAAATCTACACTATAGAAATGTGTGATGATCCATCCTGAGTATTTTAGATAAATCATGTTTCAATAAACAAGGAAATTTGCCACGTGAAAGGTGCTAAGCTGAACAGTATGTGACAATAATGATCACCCCGCCCTCTTTATTGTCTCCTTTCTTCCTTTTACTGGTTCAGAATTTTGTTGGTTACTTGGAGCAAAAGATAGTTTTTAAAAGAAAAATGTGTTTTAATGAAAACATTTACCAAATAAACAGCTTAATTTCTTTTTCTATTTGCCAAATGCTTTCAAACCATTCGTCAGTTGGGGGATATAATAAAAAATAAGAATAATTATAAGAATAAGAAAAATTTAGGTGTTTTGCAGGCATGCAAAACCAGAAGGAGGAACTTGCAGGTTTAAATTGCAATGCTGTATTCTTACATTTGTTTGTAGCAAATACAGAGATGCCGTGCCGCCACTCGCAAAGCCATTCACAAAGGACACTGGGCTATGATTCAAAGATATCCCTTTGTCTTATAGGCTGAGCTGTTGTTAGGGGTGGGGGAAGAGAAAAAGAGGGGGAAGGAGAGACAGAGAGATGTGTGTGAATATAGAAGTGTAAGTGATATGTGTGTGCATATGCACGTGTGCATCGGTGTGTGACTTTTTTGTGTGTGGACAAGGATGTGTGTGAACATGAATGTCTGTGAATATGTGTGCCCATGTACACATGTAGGGAATGAAAGTCCCAGAACTGCAAAATTAAATGGTGAGGAAAACATGCAAAGAGGCATGCGGGCAGCATAGAATAATTCAGGGTGCTCTAGAGACACAAAAGACTTCCTTTCTTTGCCCAATTTCTCACTATGGAAATTCTCTTAAGGAACTATGTTTTTATTTATATCAGTAGAGTCTTGGAGATACTACAGAACATATTATTGAAGAAGCCACATAATACCCTTGTCTGAGTAGAGGTATTTCTGACGTGTGCCCCCAATTTTTTTATCGTCTTTCACTGGTAAATTAAAATTGACAGAGATGACCTGGTGCTGATAATGGGATGGAGGTGGGATTTCTTGAAACAGATATGATGTTCTATCTTACAATCTGAATTTTTAATTCAATTGAGCAATTACATTGCTTACTTGATTGTCTTATGTAGATGGATTGGAGGATATATTTGAAAAAGATTCTCTCTCTCTCTCTCTCTCTCTCTCTCTCTCTCTGTGTGTGTGTGTGTGTGTGTGTGTGTGTGTGTGTGTGTGTGTGTGTGTGTATGAGATATGAGAGAGGGGATGATGGATAAGAAAGCTTTATGCCTAAGGAGAAGTAGAAATGATCACAGATGCAGGAAATATTTAAAATAACACATACAGGCATCTTTAAAGCCCTGATTACAAGTGTCAAATGTTTTTTAACATGCTTCAACTGTAAAATAATCCTGGCTCCATTACTTGGAGAGTCAAACTCTGACATTATTTGCATGTTAAATACCTAAATGTGGTATTAATTGTACTTTCTCATTGGAGTTTATTTTCAAAGCAAAGTGCATAAGACATATTTAGAAATACGGTAGTCTATATCCATGCATGCTTGCAAATGAAACAGGATTGATTTAAAGAAGTCTGAAAATGTACATGCTCTGAGATACATTCAATTTAGGTTATCTTGCTGGTTAATTTTAATACAAATAAAACATATTCTCTGCTTGAAAAGAATACTATGTATTTATTTAAAATTTGAATAAACTTGATATTAAGTTAGTTTCAGACATATGAAGAGGGAAATAAAAATGGCAAGCAAAACCTCAAAGAATCTAAGTTGTATTATCAGTTTTATGAGAACCTTTATTTTATAAGGTAATAATAATATTCATTCTTCAGTCAATGAAAACATGACGTTTCTATTTTTTTCTTACTACCTAATCATTGGATTGAAGAATGAACACTACTAGGTTTGAAGAAGAGTGGAAACTAAAGATATTCTTTTGTAGGTTCCTTGAGGTGCAAAGAGAGATTATTGTTTCCCAATTTGTTTTGTACCAGAAAGTAAAATTTATTGTATGGATACTTTAATTATCCTTTATATATCATGGATCAGAAAATTTTAAGAAAGATTCCTACTATCAGTCCTCCCCAATATTCATATAACCAATCACCACTGCTCCTCCCCCATGTTCATATAATCAATCACTATTCATTTTCCATATTCATGTAACCAAGCATTATTGCCCTTCTCCTATATTGATATAACCAATCACAATTGCCCATTTCCACATGTATATGATCAATGAGAGACATTGAAAACCATCTCTGAGATGCTAGTATTTTCATGTGTCTGTTTCACTGACTTTAGTCTTTACCTTTTAAAGACAATTTATATGATAATAAAATATTCCAAAATTAATCTATTAAAAATGCTCAATTCTTTTAAACTAATTAGTTCACTAATTACCCATTTTTTTTTTTTTTTTGGTTTTTCGAGACAGGGTTTCTCTGTGTAGCTTTGCGCCTTTCCTGGAACTCACTTGGTAGTCCAGGCTGGCCTCGAACTCACAGAGATCCGCCTGGCTCTGCCTCCCGAGTGCTGGGATTAAAGGCGTGCGCCACCACCGCCCGGCCTAATTACCCATTTTTATTTAGCCACTTTTTCTAAAATGCCAAAAACAATTCCGACAAATTCCATTCACTCACTATATACCTATTTACTGATATATATGTATATATATAGTTATTTATATATATATATACATAAACATTATATTTTAAGTAAATTATATTTAAGATAATGTTGTCAGTCTAAAACATAAACCAAATTTTTACATTTTTTACATTTTTAAGTCAGTATTCTCATCTGTAGGCATCATTAAGTCTGTCTCAGTGACCAGCCTTTTCAATTGAACTTCATGATACCGTCTGCCTTGCAAATCTTCATTGAGGTCAAGTTATCAACCATAGAAAGTTGTTATGATATTTACACCAATACTGGTGAAAAAACAGATGGTCTAGGTGTTTGAGGTGACAATTAGGAAAGGGGGAAAAGATAGATAATAAGAAGCTAGGTGTTGTAATTTGACCAGTCTTCATGAGTGATTCAAGATCAGACTCCTTTTCTACACACGTTTTGAGAAGGCAAAATATTGATGATATTCTGTATGTGTAAGGCTATAACATAGCTTGTTTGAAAGACAATACACACTTGCATGTATGCATATTTTAAGGGTATTGTCCTATTATTTCATAGCAATGCTTTGTATCCTTTCATTACATTTGGATCTTGAAAGGAAAATAAAGTAAAAAAACAAAAAATGTGTAACACACTTAGAAAACATATCAGTCGAACATTCTCTGTCTTAGACTCTTGGCAGTCACAAATTTTCTTACTAAAAAGAAAGGTTTTACACTTGTTCCAGCTCACTGAGTTTCACCTACGCAGCAATTTCTGTGGTTGTTTCTACCCATTAATCACAAAAGAACGTCACTTTTATTACCTTAGTGCTACAGTTTTAGACATTTCCAAATGGCATACCTGGTTTGGGTTACCCAATTTATGTATTAGACTTGATTTTGAGTACATCTTCCTTATTTCTAAAATCAAAACAATCTTCAATATAAAATAATTTCAAACTTTGACTGTAATCTGCAGCTCAAAAATTTCTCCAATTTATGAAAATAATTCCACAAAGACTTTTCTAGTAGTTTTTTGATCAATGCCCACTTATTGGCTTAAGATGACTGCTCGAAAGGAATGTTTGATGTCTTGCATGTGTGTTGGAAGGATTTCTTTTAAAGTTTATTTTCATATATGCACTTCTTGAAGATTTTGTTATAAATTTTCAAATATAATGAGTATAAGCCAATTTGATCATGTTCCTCCTATAAACAGTCTTCATCTTTACCAAACTCATATGAAATACTATAATGAAGTTCACGATTTTGTACAGTGAATATATGTTAGTAAATATGATGGTGCTAAGAAGATGGTTTCAGGAGTAAAAACACTTGCTGCACTGGTGTGAGGCTCTGCATTAAACCCCCAGCACTGGGGTAAAAAGCCATGTGTGGCTCTGCAGCATGGAGACAGGAGGGTCTCTGGGGCATTGGCTGCCAGCCTAGCTACAGGTTCAAAGAGAGAGATTCTATCTCAAGGGACTAAGAAAGGGAGTGGCAGAGCAATACACCTGACATCCTTTTTTGGGTTCCTTGTGCATACAGAGGCACATAACTGCACACACTGGTACATACACTACACACAAGTGTCAGATATACATATGCACAATGTTTATATGGATTGGATATTGTAGTATGACTAACAAATTGTTAAGCAAAATAATTCCAAGATGTAATTCTTTGTGTATTTATACTTATAATTCTAGAAAACAGGATGTTGAAGCACCATATTTTATTGTGAGAATAATTTACTCTTACTGTTTAGAATATGAAAGAATAAATATATTTCAACACTTTGTGAAAGAGAAATAAACTAAAGTTAAAAATATTCATTTTGACAATATGTGACACCAACATAAATTACTGTTTGCCAAAATATAATTATATATCATACATTTTATTTATATATAATATGTATACAAAATGATATATGAAGGACCAGTGAGATGGCTCAGTAAGGTTGCTTACTGTCTGACCTGATGGCTGGAGGTCAACTTACAGTATCACAGAGTAGAAGAAAAAAACTAACTCCTCTAAGGTTTCCTCTGACCTCCACATACAAACTATTGCATGCTTTCATGTGAATACCCATGCACACACACACACACACACACACACACACACACACACACACACACACACACACCACACACACACACACAAATAAATAATGTAAAAAGAGACCAAAATAATATATGAAACCAGCATTTTATTTACTGATGTACTTGACAGTATATGGTCATGGATTGTGAAACCATCTGACCAGACAGTTGATGGTAAATGGTTGTGAATACTGTGACCAAGCAGCAATCAAAACTTTTTTTTATCTCTACCTGGAGCTATTTTTGATGTGTAGGTGTGGCTATCTGGGAAGGTCCATGCATGTCACAGTCAAGGTTTGCCTTGCTTCTGGTTGTCTCCAAACATTTCCAGTCACAGTTATAAAATTAGATGGATCAATACATTTTTTTTCTTTCAGAGCAAGAAGAAATTACTCAATATTTCAGGAGTTAATCCTATGTTCTCTATGCAAGAAAACCAAGACCTAAGAGAATGGAGTACTTTGCTCAAGTCTTAGCTCTGGAACTCATCAACAGAGTAAAGGAAATGATTCAGACCAGCACATCTCAGGACATTCTGGCTTTTTCATGAACAGCTGGCAAAAAACCAAAATATCTTCTTTTAGGTTTACTTGTGTTTAACTAATTCAATTCTGATTATCATTTGAAGAAGTCTGAAACTTATATGGCTTTTAATTTTATTTTTTCAGTGACTCAAAGATACCTCTTCCTCCATCCTAGAATTTTTTTTAAGTCAGTATTAAAATTAGGTCAAAAGTTGGTAGTACCAAACTAGAACTGATTTGAACTTTTCTGCAACAGTCCGTGTCTGTGGTAGGATGATGTTGGTAATGGCTGCCATGCACAGCTTGCATCAAGACACTTACATCTAGCAGCAATGTGGCTCAGGGACAACAGGGGTGGCCACAGAGATAGAAGGCTGTCCCTGGGGTGGCCTGAGAGTTCAGGACCTTAAAGAAAGCACTGAGTATATCAGGGTGCTCACTGCATTTTTCCCTTATTTGGAATTCTGTTTGTATTGCTCACATTAACATAGATTTTCCTTAATGAATGTTTCCAGCTAAAAGGTGAGGAGTGATAACCCACGTGAATCTTTTTCATATTAGTTCATTAAATTAACACAGTTCTGACTTGTAATGAGGCCTTTGCCTTTTGATGTTTTACTCAGTTTTGCAGAAATATCCTCGACAATAAGTGTGTGACCTGCAAACACAATCTTTCAATCATAGAAATCATTTTTGTTAGCAAACTCTTGTAATAAATTGCAAATTTTTCTGTCTGGGGGATATAAAATTATTGTAAATATTGGCTATGCCATAATTTTGATTTGTTCATTTAATTGAAATTATTTTCTTCTCTTCAACCCCAGTGACTGACCCTCCTCACAAAAATACCTTTTTGGTTTTGTTTCTTATCCTATTTTCATATTAAAAATTTAAGTTAAATATTTTTCCTTTTTTTTTAAATAAATGACAGTGGGAAGGGAGACTCTTCTTCAAAATCCTGTTATACAAACCAAAGGGAAAACACTGCCACATTCATGAAGATTATATTTACTAAATCATTCACAAATTAGACTCTTCAGAAACAACATGCTACACGAGAAGCAAGTACTCAATTCATTCATTGCCTGGAGGCTTTGGACTGCATTACCCTGCAGATCCATCACAGGAACAATAGAACCAAGCAATTCTGCAATGTTAGAGAAATCACACCTTCTTATCCACTTTTCATAAGGAATCTCTGGATAGCCAAGGCTTGATGAAAATCTTTGTAACTCGCCATATGACAAGCTGGGAGCATTCCATGATCTTATTAGTGTCCAGTCATTCACAGTTTGTTTTTTCTGTATCAAAACATGCATACAAATAATAGGAATAAATTGTTTATTCCCCATGTTACCAGGCAATTATAAATATTTCAGCAAAAGGGTTATACTGTGCCAAGGTTAGAATCTAATAGAATAATTCAAGATGCAAATGCCATTGTCTGGTAAGCTAATGTTGATGTTTTCAAACAGTCTTCATTCAGTGGGGCTTCAAGAGAAAAGATTTTCAGCAGAATACTGTATGTCATGGCTTTGAAATGCTGCTAGCCTATCACTTATTATTTTTGTAGAGTATTCTTTATATTTTTTCCTTTGGACAGTATTCCCAGGAAATTATGCTGTGCCTTGCACACAAGCATTATCAACTGAAGATTGTTATCCTATACTAGAGCAGTTTAATATAAAAATTAAAACAATTAAAGCTATGTGTTTATTCCACCACATTTATTATATTTAATGGTTCTTGAGAACCTCTCTCAGTTTGGTAATTGTGGGCAACTCTTTTAATTATCCTTTCTCATGAAACAAAATGAAGTGGTAACAGGTGATAGATAAATCAATAGAGATGAATTCAATAATTTTATAGCTTCTCAGTAAAGAAGATGTTTCAGAATCATGGAACTAAAGGGAATTTGAGGAGCTTTTGAAGCCAACCTTTTACAGATCAAAGAACATGTATCCATGAGATAAAGCAGCGCCTGAGTTCCAGCCAGTCTTTGGGAGCACAACCAAGGCAGCATCAAAGCCACAGAGCAATGACAGGCAAAGTGTTCTTTGCAGTGTTTTTTGGTACTTCTTTGTCTTCTCAGGGCCTTTTTTTTTGGTAGTAAGTGAGAGGAGTGCAGAGTCTCAGTCTATCTGCTCTGTCTCTGTTTACATGCTATAGCATCTCTGCCAGTCTTTTGTTTCCATGGACGTGTTTAACCATGATACGGTCTCCTCTTGTTGTTTCCATTCTCTTAGCCATGGAAGATTTGGTTGTTGTTGTGCTTTCTATTTTTAACAAAAGAAGAAAAGCTAAACTCTGCCAGTCTCACACGTTGTCTTTGGTAAAAGATAGAAAGAAAAAAGACTTTTTGTAATAGGACATCTTCAGCTTCTCTGACATGGAATATATACAGACCATCCTTCTTAGCAGGCACAAACACACTTGCACACAGAAAACTGCTGTGGGATGTTCTGTATGGCAAATGTGTTGCTGATTAGTCAATAAATAAAACACTGATTGGCCATTGGCTAGGCAGGAAGTATAGGCAGGACAAGGAGGAGAATAAAGCTGGGAAGTGGAAGGCTGAGTCAGAGAGACACTGCCAGCCGCCATGATGAGAAACAGCATGTGAAGATGCCGGTAAGCCACGAGCCATGTGGCAAGGTATAGATTAATGGAAATGGATTAATTTAAGCTGTAAGAACAGTTAGCAAGAAGCCTGCCACGGCCATACAGTTTGTAAGCAATATAAGTCTCTGTGTTTACTTGGTCGGGTTTGAGCGGCTGTGGGACTGGCAGGTGAGAGAGATTTGTCCTGACTGTGGGCCAGGCAGGAAAACTCTAGCTACAGAAAACCAATGTGGAGTGCTCCCCACAGGGCCTATGCTGCTTTTGAACCACAAGTCAGTTCTCTTCCATTAACATGACAGTGCTGCCAACCTCATTTATTTTGATTGGTTAAGATGCTCTCTAATGGCCTCCATCTGCAACAAAAATAAGTATCTTTGATGAGGTGTGAGAGCTTATCTGTATGGAAGTACAAAGATGAGTGTTTATGTGACCATTTCTGCCCAGCCCAAAGTAGAACATTAGTAATATCACACCTGTTCTTAAGGAATATCTGTCACGTAACGTCTCCAGGGAAACTGCTGCGTGATAGTGTCTCTGGTCGTGGCAGCGTTGCTTCACCCGTGAGCTCCCAACAATGTGGCTTCCTGGATGAGATCTGCAAACAGACCAGTCAGCATGCTAGCACAGATAGGAGAAATCTTTCAAGGCTACTCCATTACCATTACATGAAGAGTTATAGAAAGACAATGTCTGTGAATAGAGGGAGAGCAGGGTCTCTCTCTCTCTCTCTCTCTCTCTCTCTCTCTCTCTCTCTCTCTCTCTCTCTCTCTCTCTCTCTCCTTTCAGGGACCAAGTCCCAGTCCTAATAAGTCAGCTGCAAATAAGAGCAATACTAATTAGACTCAGTAGATTGTGTGTGTGTGTGTGTGTGTGTAACAAAAAATATAGAGGAGATCATGAATTTGAGATAGTGTAGTCAGAGGACATGAAAGGAGTTATGGAGAAGAAGGGGTTGATGGAAATGATACAAATTACATAAACTCATGTATGAAATACTCAAATATTTTTTTAAAAAAATCAGCAGCAGCAAAAACAGTGCTGAAGCTGGGGTGCAGCTCAGTAGAATGCTTGCCCAGTTTGTAGCAGGTCATACTATAGAACTATAGGGGGAAAAGAAAAGAAACAGAGCCAACCTACACCCATTTGGAAAAGTAGTCAAAGACATAAGACGAAATGCAAATCTTCCTAAATCATAGAGAGAAGTATGGACAAAGAAAAAGAGTGTGGCCATGTGAAGCGTGCTTTCAGTGTGATGCTAGTTCTATCACATCTGTTAGTTGTATTGGTGTGTGGAAGGGATGTCGAGAACATTGCACACGTGTATATTCTAAATTTAGAAAAGCTCAGACAGCTTCCGAGAATCTGGGTACTTTTCCTTTGTTTCAGAAATATATTGAGACATGAAGGAGGCAAACAGCTCGTGATTCTACCATCATCAGAATGAAGAAAACTTCAAATGAAGAGCCAGTTGACCACTTGGAGACCCCAGGCTGGAATACTGTGCTTTGCCACATATTCCTTAAGGGGATGACACCTTCAAATTTAAGTTATTTTGCATGATCTATGTTAATTTTTTTGCATTTTGTAGCCTGTTTGATGCATAATACTCTTTCTAAGTACACTGCAGTACATAGATTTATATAAAGCATTTATAATAAACAAAATTATTAATTGACACAGTAATTTGCAAGAGTTAAAACTGTATAGAATTTTAGTGTGTGTGTGTTTTTTTAAGAGATTTTTAGACCAAAAGCACAAACAATAAAATACAGGCTACTCAGGAGCATTCAGAACTGAGCATGGAACCTCTGTATTTAACATTTCCCTTTGGGGTAGCAGAGATGTTTTAGTAGGATTATTTCTTCATTTCCAAAGGCAGGCTAGGGTTGGGACACCCAATCCTTAATGTGTAATAAAATGAAATGGCAATTTTCCAAGAGCTGTGAGACAGCAGCTAATTAGCACATTAATTTATATAAATAAAATTCTCTTTGCTGTTCCCCAGTGTTCTGCCTGAGAAATGCAACAAGATGACTGAACAGAACAAATCACAGTGAAATTTACAGACTTGGGAAAAAAAACAAAACAGAAATAATCCCTTGACCTTGTTCTAACTTTCCTGCTTCTCCTTCATCATCACCACTATATCATAGAGCCCTATATATGAATCCATCATTCTGCAAGTCTTCAAATCCAATGACTAGTTGACAAGGAAGGAGACGCCCACTTCCATATTCCAGGCCCAAATTCATGGATAACATACCTACAATCATAATTTAAAGGAAAGTTTCAGAGCTAAAATTTGCTTTTGAGTTTTTGTTACATACATTTTATTGACAAAAACAAACTTTTTTTTAATTTTAAAAAGTTTTCCCTGCCTGAAAATATTTGGTTCCATTATTTTTATTTTAGTATTAGTTAATTTTTGTGGTTGGCCTAGTTTTTAAAAATAAAAATATCTCTAAAGGCCAAGGCAGTATCTGAATTGAAATTGCTAGTTGAATAGAAAGGCAAAGTTCTCCCCAGGTATGGTATAGTAATCCCAACCCTAGGGTGCTGAGGGAGGGTTGCTGTTGGGTTAAGATTGTTCTGGGTTACAGAGTAAGTTCAGATCAGCTTCTTGAGCTACATAATGACATAAAGAGATGTATCACAAAATACATAAGTAAACAAACTAATAAATAAATAACTCAAAACAAAAAAACCCCCGAAGTCTTCAGTTCTAGAAAACACTTTGCTCAATTTATATTATATTGTAATTGTTAATATGACATAGAACAAATTTTATATATTAAGTACTTTTTGATATGTCAGTACCCTCTTATTTCAACACAGATGCACATATAAATACCTATTTCTAGATATAACTCCCTTGACAGGGTGCAGCCAACAAAGCCCTAGGTGATAGTTATAACCCATTACTTGGTGGTAAAATCAACTTTATAAATAATACATTAGAACAGAAGAAAAGAAAACAGAGTGTACATCATAAGCCTGAGCACTATAATATAATATATTTTAACCATGCATGTGAGTCTGTTTTTTTTTTATTAAGAAAATTTTTTCACTCATTTTACACATCAATCAAAGATCCCCCTCTTCCCTCCTCCTGCCCCCTGCAACCTCCCCCTCCCAACCCATCCCCACTCCCCTTCACAAGAAGACAAGGCCTCCCATGTGGAGGCACATCCAGAAGAGGTAAGTCCAAGCCCTTCCCCCTGCCTCAAGACTGCAGGTGGTGTCCCATCATAGGTAGTGTGCTCCAAAATGCCTCATCATGCACCAGGGATGGATTCTGATTCTACCACCAGGGCCCCCCCAAGCCCATCAAGCTACACAATTTTTTTGCCTAGACCAGTCCCATGCAGGCTCCACAGCCATTGATCCAACTTTCATGAGTTCCCACAAGTTTGGTTTGGTCATCTCTTCAGGTTTCCCCATCATGATCCTGATGCACTTGCTCATAGAATCCTTCCTCTCTCTCTCTCCTACTGGACTCCTGGAGCTCTGCCTAGTGGTTGGCTGTGGATCTCTGCATCTGCCTCCATCAGTCATTGGAGAAAAGTTCTGTGATGACAGGGTATTCACGGATCTGATCACTGGGGCAAGCCAGTTCAGTTCAGGTACCCTCTCCACTATTTCTAGTAATCCAAGCTGGGGTCATCCTTGGGGATTGCTAGCAGCTTCCCTAGCACTGGGTTTCACTCTATCCCCATGATGTCTCCCTCTATCATGGTATCTCTCTCATTACTTTGCCAGCTCGACCATCCCATTCCTTTATGTTCTCATCCCCCATCCCCTACCCTCCATTGCTCACCCCTTACCTGCAGTTCACTCATGGAGATCTCATCTGTTTCCCCTTCCCAGGGTGATCCATGCATGTAGCTAGAGTTTTCCTGCCTGGCCCAAGGTCAGGAAAAATACCTCTCACCCGCCAGTCCCACAGCCGATCAGACCCAACCAAGTAAACACACAGAGACTTATATTACTTATAAACTGTATGGCCATGGCAGGCTTCTTGCTAACTGTTCTTATATCTTAAATTAACCCATTTCTATTTATCTATAGTTGCCATGTGGCTCGTGGCTTACAGGTACCTTACATCTCGCTTTTCATGGCAGCTGCTGGCAGTGTCTCTCTGCCTCTGCCTTCCACTTCCCAGAATTCTCCTCTCTCCTTGTCCCACCTATACTTCCTGCCTGGCTACTGGCCAATCAGTGTTTTATTTATTAACCAATCAGAGCAACACATTTAACATACAGAACATCCCACAGCACATGCATCCCTCTTTGGGTCTTCTTTGTTAGCTATCTTCTCTGGAGTTGTGGATTGTCTGGTTATCCTTTGCTTTACTTCTAGTATCCACTTATGAATGGGGGCATATGTGTTTGTCCTTCTGAATCTGGGTTACCTCACTCAGGATATTATCTAGTTCCATCCATTTTCTTCAAATTTCATGATGTCATTATTTCTCTCTGTTGAATAGTACTCCATTATGTATATGTACCACATTTTCTTAATCCATTCTTCAGTTGAGGGGCATCTAGGTTGTTTCCATGTTCTGGCTATTATGAATAATGCTGCTATGAACATAGTTGAGCATGTGTCCCTGTGGTATGCTTGAGCATTCCTTGGGTATATGCCCAAGAGTGGTACAGTTGGGTCTTGAGGAAGATTGATTACCAATTTTCTGAGAAACTGAGCATGTGAGTCTGAGTGTGTGCATTGTGATGTAACAACTGTTTAGAAACAAATGATGCTGGCATAACTGGATGTCAACATGTAGAAGAATGCAAATAGATCCATATTTGTCACCATGCACAAGACTTAAGTCCAATGGATCAAAGACCTCAACATAAATCCAGTTACTCTGAACCTGATAGAAATCATACCTGGGAAAGTTTATAAAATCTTCCATAAAATCTTCCCTAAAGGGCAATACAAAAACTATAGGGAAAGCCTCGTTATTAAATAAATCTCTTAATTCAATAAAAATGTATTATTGGAGTAAAAGAACTAAGACACAGTTAATAAATCTGTGGAACATGTTACTCTGGACAATATGAGCAACTGAACCAATTGTGCAGATGTGATGTAATATCTTGTTGGAAATAATGCCATGAAGACTATAAAGGAGGGATAGAAGACTAGAGACCAAGGGTATAATGAGGACTAATTGTACAGTTGTAAATGGAGGCTAAAGACGAGATGTGTGCTCAGGAACCTCAACCCTGGACAGACGAACATTATAGCCAAAGGTAAGGTAAGAACAATACTGAGGAAATTCAAGAGCCATTCTGTGTAGACTAGGAAACAGAGCTGGATGTTGAAAACATGATAATATGATGCAGAAAAAAAAAGAAGTAGAAACTAATCACAAGGAACCTTGTCAGGCAGACAGAGGGGTCCAGGGCACTGAGGTATGCTGGGAAAGCTAAACAGAACTGTCACATGCTTTCCACTACTGCATTCTCTGATTGTCGGATGGAGAGAAGTTAACATTTAAACCAAGTTGGTGGGTAAAGGTGAACTAGTGGTTAGGAAGACTGTGGCATCTATGAAAAACAAGATGATAATAACTTTCTGAAGGCTGGCAATGATGGAAATTTATATGAGAGAGTCAGAATAGATTTAGGTCAACTGTATTTACTAGATGGAATATGAATAAATGGTGAATGTAAAGGAAAGAGACATATCAAAGATGATTTTAATTTTGTGCTAATAATTGTGTGAATGGTAGTAGAGACTTTACTGATATGTGAGAAATTTTAAAAAGTAGAAGAATGAGGCAGACACATGCTAATGAATGGGGTGAAAGCAGATTACACATTAAGATTCTTTTTATTCAAATTGTCTAACTATGACACTTAGCTCCTTTGACAGACTCTTGGCTTCCCCAATCTAAGTTCTTCCTGAGTCCCTGACCTCTTACAACCTGAAAGCTTCCATTCAGTCCTGATTTCTGCCATCATGAAATCCCTGACCTTTTTTCCTTTGACCTGTAAAAAGTGTCTGCTTCTCTGTAGTCAGCAGTAGAGTCTGAATCAGTTGTACAAAGACCATCCATCACACATTCAATGAACAGCCAATTTAAGTCTTTGAGGAACATAAGGATGTCAGTCAAAAGACTGTTACTGCAATAAACTTTGAGAAAGCCCAATGGTATGTGGCGAATTAAGTAATTAAAAATTATAATATATAATAGTCTGTAATACTAAATATCATTTTTAGAATATTTAATAATAAATAAAATATGCATATCATACATAAACAGAATTTTATCAAATTGTCTGTGCTAAAATATAAGCAAGGACATATTTATTAGAGAGACATGTTGAAGCATCCATGGAAAAATTACCTTTGTGTGTTTACCTATGAAAATTTATTGTAATTTAGATTTCTCTCTATGATTTATACATTTTAAAATATTTTCAATGAGTTTACAAGTGCACTGGCTCTGTCATTTTATGGCCAAAAGATATTATTTCATATCAATTTTCCCCAAGTTTTGACTTTTATGAAATCTTTCCTCCCCATCTTCCATAATGTTTCCTGAGCCTTGTGTTGGGGAAAATGTGTTACAGATCTCTCATTTTGGGCTTAGAATTCCATAGTCATTTATACAATGCAATTTGTGAAGCTGTGAGTCTCTATATTCATAATTATCTGCTTCATAAAAATCTGTTCTGATGAGAGATGAGAATTGTATTACTCTATTGGTACAAGGATAAGTATATAGAAGTTTTACACTGTGTCCATTCAGTAAAACAAATGAGGATTATGATCCCCGTCAAAGCATGGGTTCTTGACCAGGCTTATAGTACTAGGCATTAATTCTTTCTTGTGGAGTAGGCCTTGAATCTATTGACTAACCCCATAGCATTCATGCCACTCTTGTATCAACCAGTGGATCTGGCCAATCCTGTCATTTTCGTGGCTCACAGAGTACACAGCTGGACAATACTGTTGATGGCTTTTCTCCCCAGTAGTCTGCCAAGCATCTTCTTATACTATGAAAGCTAGCCAGCATGGAAGAATCTACCAGGTCAGTACCAACTTGATTTTTCTATGGCCTATAGTTAATGTGTGTGGTGTCCATGGTAATGGGGTATTGATGGTAACATCAAGTTCAAGCCAGTCAGCAGTGATGGTAGAATCAGAATCCATCCCTGGTGCATGAGGGGGCTTTTTGGAGCACACTACCTATGATGGGACACCTCATGCAGTCTTGAGGCAGGAGGAAGGGCTTGGACTTGCCTCTACTGGATGTGCCTCCCCATGGGGAGCCTTGCCTTCTTCTGGAGGGGAGTGGGGGGTAGGTTGGGAAGGGGAGGATGGGGGGGGGAAGGGAAGAGAGGATCTTTGATTGGTGTGGAAAATGAATGAAAAAAATGTTCTTAATAAAAAAAGATTCTCTCTTCCACTTAGAATATAGACATTCAGAATCATAAAAATCTTCATCCCAACACTAAGAGTAAACCACATGTTATTGGTATTGTTTAAGCATCTAAAGAATCTAGAGCTCAAAGAACTTAAACGAGTAAAATCCAGAATGAAGCCGGGCGGTGGTGGCGCACGCCTTTAATCCCAGCACTCGGGAGGCAGAGGCAGGTGGATCTCTGTGAGTTCGAGGCCAGCCTGGTCTCCAAAGTTCCAGGAAAGGCGCAAAGCTACAGAGAGAAACCCTGTCTCGGAAAAAAAAAATCCAGAATGAGGCAAAATTTTCTATGTAAAATGAGATCCATAGTCACTTTCATTTTTAGAGGGAAATAAAAAGCAGACATGGGTAAAACAAGAACATCTAACCACACAGAAAATATGAGGGCCACCTTAAGCAGGTATGGAGGTTGGAAATGCAGTCAGTGGCTAATAGCTCAATAAACAATTTACGTGCACCTGAACATTTTTCAATGAGTTTCTTCCACTAAGTACTGACAGAGAAAACTTGCTGTTGATGAGGACATGATAAACACAGGTCAGGGCAAGTGATTGCATCCCACACACAAATGAAGCAGTAGTTGACTAGAATAGGATAAATGGTAGGAGACCACAGATAGAACATCTCTTGATGCACAGCCATGAAGGGCCAGGTAAATCTTAGATCAAGGGACCCACAGCTGAAAGAACCCTCTCATGGAGACTCCAGGTTTTGACCAAAGCTACCACACCATCACTCTAAAATTGGGCATGTAGCATCAGAAGAAGGCAAACCTCCTGAAACACAAAAGACCCAGGGATAAGATTGAATTCAAAAGGATCAATCAGCCACTCAACCACCTGGTAGCCTGCTTTCAGCATGGTGAGCCTTTCCACTGTTCCCAAGCTGGTGATAAGCTGTCCAAGGACTAAGAGGCACTCTAGACACTAAGATCCCAAGACTTGCCAGAAGTACTGTCCTGATTCTTACCTGAAGTCATTTGACAAGTTTGGTGGAGTGGATTTACATAAAACAACTGCAGCTTGACTCATCTATACATGAGCACCTCAGCCCATCTCTGAGTGATCTGATGGAATTCAAACAGGTCAACCTTCTAGGTTTTACTGCCACTTGCTTTAAACTTTACTGTTCTTGAAAATGCATGTTTCACATGCAATAAACAGTGATGACATATAGAGAGAAGCCAAGAAATATGACTGCTCATCAATAGAAGCAGGTACAGATTGGTGCCAGAAGGTTCGAGTAGGAACTTTGCTTGTGTTGAATACGCTAATTGAAACTGCAAAGGTAGATGTGAAGAGTTCTAAAGGTAGTCATCATCAATCAGGAAAATTTCCAAAGGAGATGAATAGAAAAATAGGAAATTATTATATCACAGACAAAAAAATACATGTGGTGAGTTATCAGCACAATGAACACAGTGAACTTGTAGAGGAGTCCACAGAAGCTTTACACCAGCACAAGCAAGAGCATCCATGATGGGCAAAACATTAGCAAACACTGTGACAAGCAAAGATCTGGAGCCAAAGGAAGCAAGAAAGAGGGACAGAAGGAAAATTTGAAAATATAACAAGCAAGAATTTGTTAATGCCGATGAAATGTATTTAACATAGCCTACAATAAACACATCTACCTGTGAACCCCAAATAGGATGATCACTAAAGAAAACTGCACCTAGGCATGTTTTAAATAAAAAATACAGTTACACCATTTACTCTCTTCTCTCCACTCCACCCACTTTTGTACCGCCCAATTCATGGTGTCATATATGTGTGTGTGTGTGTGTGTGTGTGTGTGTGTGTGTGTGTGTGTGTGTGTGTGTATATACACATATATACATGTGCAGATATAAAAGTACAACAATGACTATGCAGAATCCACTCTGTGTTGCTTGAATGTGTATGTTTTTAGGGCTGACCCCTTGGTATCAGATAACTATTTAGGGGGCTTATTCCTGGAGCAGATTAATTTAAGTAATGTGTATAGAAACAAAAAAAATCATTTTCTTACAAAAAAATCTGAAGGTGGAATAATTTTGACTCATTTCATACCCTATCCATGACAAGACTCGAAATTTTTTCCATGTTTCTACTTTGCCATGTTAACCATTCTGTTCCCTGTAGCTAAATATGCTTACAGGAAGGCCAGAAGGAATATCATTTTGCACACAACAAAGATGAGATTTTAGTGTCATTTTTAAATATCTCTTTTTATGAAAAATAAAACTTTTCCCAAACCCAGAAGCCATGCACTCTCTGCTGGAATTGTCCCCTACCCAGCTGAAATCCACCTCCAGAGAAGAACTTGCACTTAGTGTAGACTGGTTAATAGAATCCTTTGAAGTAGCCTTCACTTCCTTGCCAAAACAGTTCTTTTGACCCAAAAAAGAGTGTTTGTTGGCTCTGAACCAAACAGTGTTTTATTCACAAAGGAGTAGAAACATACACCTACAGACAGAAAGTTCATAATGACACAGAAGGAATAAGCGGACTCTGAAGCCTTAAAAGTGTTGGTGTGACGACTGTACTGAATACCCAAGTCACTGCTGTCACTCTTTGATTGTTTTATATTCTTTTATTTCATTCTAAAACCTGTGCTGGATGCAAGGATACTAGAAAGCCAGGCATCCTGCTAATAAGTTGGCTTTATGATACTGACATGAAACATGGCAGGTCAGAGCTCTCTGGATCTCTCTTGTTCTTAGTATTTCCCAATGTATGAATCATTCTTTCTCAAACGCCACTAAATTTTATTTACCCAATGGTTTTTTCCTTTTAAACAGGTTAAGGTATGTGACTCTATTCCATAGTCACTGGCATTATTAAAAGATTTTAAACAATAAATAATACTCTGTGCCATTTTCAAAGTTCTCATAGCAACAATGGCGGGGGTGGGGGGGAGGACATAAGGAAATAAACATGTACCAGCATTTAAAGACAGGTAAGTGACCTAGAAAACTTGAAACAGGCCAGCCGACAAATCAAGAAGGCCTAGCCTCAGGCCATCAGGAAAGGATAGAATGAAGGAGCAGTTGCAAAACCCAAGTTGGAAAAACAGAGGTCACAGGAGCTTATCCAGTTTGAGCACTATGTAGTTTCAATTGCATTAAAAAGTTGAAATACCCATCTTGCCCCGGACTTCCCTTTTGGAGCACAGGTGAGTGCCCTTCCTTGCCCTGGACCCCATCCCTGGGCACCAGCCACTCTGGGGAAGACCTGCCCAACTTGGCCCCAGGTTCTGGCCACCGGGCAGGTTCCCTGCTAGCCCCACCGGGAAGGATCCCCTTCTCCAAGACCCCTGGCAGACCCTGCAGTCTCCACGCCCTGCCCCCACGCCCATCCGCCTGAGCCCTAAGCCTCTTCCTGAGACTTAGAGGCCGGCCCCCAGCTCCCATCCTGCCCCGGACTTCCCTTCTGGAGAGAGAGAGAGAGACGGAGAGAGAGAGACACGGAGAGAGAGAGGGAGAGAGAGGGAGAGAGGAGCTCCCATCCTGCCCCGGACTTCCAATTTGGACAAGAGAGCTCCCATCTGGACAAAAGACAGAGACTTCCTGAATCTGTCAGCTCTGTCTGAACCAAGTGTGCGGATAAGGCCAAGAACGAACCACAAGGAGATGGGCAGACGTCAAGGCAGAAACATATACAACAAAATGAATAGCAATACAGCATCACCAGGCCCTAGCCCTCCTCCAACACCTAGACCTGAACATCAGAAATTGGAAGAAGCAGAAGAAAACAGGCTTATGAATGACATCATGAAGAAGCTAGAGGCTTGTGTAGAGGAAAAGACAAAAAAATGTGAAGAACGCTGTAAAAAACTAGAGGAAAGGGCAAACAAATTAGAAGAAATCAATAAAGTCCTGGAAGAAAACAATAAAGTACTGAGAGAAAATCAAGAAAAATCAATGAAACAAATGAAGGAAACAGTCTAAGACCTGAAAAGGGAAATAGAAAAAATGAAGAAGACACAAACAGAGGGAATGCTGGAAATAGAAAATCTGAGTAAACGATTGGGAACTTCAGATGCAAGTATAATCAACAGAATGTAAGAGATGGAAGAGAGGATCTCTAGCGTTGAAGATACAGTAGAAGAAATACATTCATCAGTCAAAGAAAACACTAAAGCCAACAAAGTCATGAACCAAAATGTCCAAGAAATTTGGGACACCATGAAAAGACCAAACCTATGAATAATAGGGGTCGAAGAAGGAGAAGAATACCAACTCAAGGGCACAGAAAATATATTCAACAAGATCATAGAAGAAAACTTTCCCAACTTAAAGAAGGAAATGCCTATGAAGATACAAGAAGCTTATAGAACACCAAACAGACTAGACCCCAAAAAAAGTCCCCTCGCCACATAATAGTTAAACAACTAAACGTACAGAATAAAGAAAGAATATTAAGAGCAGCAAAGGAAAAAGGCCAAGTGACATATAAAGGCAAACCCATCAGAATAACACCCGATTTCTCAATGGAGACTTTGAAAGCCAGAAGGACCTGGACAGATGTAATGCAGACACTAAGAGACCATGGATGTCAGCCTAGACTAATATACCCAGCAAAACTTTCAATCACCATAGATGGAGTGAACAAGACATTCCATGACAAAGCCAGATTTAAACAATACTTATCCACAAACCCAGCCCTACAGAAAATACTAGAAGGAAAATGCCAACCTAAGGAAGTCAGATACACCCTCGAAAACACAGGCAACAGATAAAGCCACAGCAGTAAACCCCAACGTATAGAAGTACCCACACATCACCACCAAAAAATAACAGGAATGAACAATCACTGGTCATTAATTTCCCTCAATATTAATGGACTTAATTCACCTATAAAAAGACATAGGCTTACAGAATGGATACAAAAGCACGACCCATCTTTCTGCTGCATACAAGAAACACATCTCAAATTCAAAGATAGACACTACCTAAAAATAAAAGGCTGGGAAAAGACTTTCCAATCAAACGGTCTTAAGAAACAAGCGGGTGTAGCCATCCTGATATCCAGCAAAATAGACTTCAAACTAAAATCAATCAAAAGAGATCAAGAAGGGCATTACATACTCATCATAGGAAAGATCCACCAAGATGAAACTCAATTCTGAATATTTATGCCCCAAACACAAGGGCACCCACATATGTAAAAGAAACATTACTAAAGCTTAAATCACATATAAAACCCCACACATTAATAGTGGGAGACCTCAACACCCCACTTTCACCACTGGACAGATCTCCCAAATTGAAACTTAACAGAGAAATAAAGGACTTAACTGATGTCATGACTCAAATGGACTTAATCGATATCTACAGAACATTCCATCCTAACAAAAAAGAATATACCTTCTTCTCAGCACCCCATGGAACCTTCTCTAAAATCGACCACATACTTGGCCACAAAACAAATCTAAACAGATACAAAACAATTGGAATAACCTCCTGTGTTCTATCAGACCACCATGGTCTAAAGTTGGATTTCAACAACAACAAAAACTACAGAAATCCTACAATCTCATGGAAACTGAATAATACCCAACTGAATCACCAATGGGTTAAGGAAGAAATAAAGAAAGAAATTAAAGACTTCCTAGAGATCAATGAAAATGAAGACACCACATATCCAAATTATGGGACACTATGAAAGCAGTACTAAGAGGGAAATTCATAGCACTAAATGCCCACATAAATAAGTTGGAGAAATCTCACACTAGTGACTTAACAGCATACCTGAAAGCTCTAGAACAAGAAGAAGCACAGTCTCCCAGGAAAAATAGATGCCAGGAAATTATCAAAGTGAGAGCTGAAATCAATAAAATAGAAACAAAGAGAACAATACAAAAATTAATGAAACAAAGAGTTGCTTCTTTGAGAAAATCAACAAGATAGACAAGCCCTTATCCAAACTAACCAAAAGACAGAGAGAGAGCATCCAAATCAACAAAATCAGAAATGAAAAGGGGAACATAACAACAGACATTGAGGAACTCCAGAGAATCATCAGGTCATACTTCAAAAACCTCTATTTGACAAAACTGGAAAACATAAAAGAAATGGATAACTTTCTGGATAGGTACCACATACCTAAGTTAAATCAAGACCAGATAAACTATTTAAATAGTCCAATAACCCCTAACAAAATAGAAACAGTCATTAAAAGTCTCCCAACCAAAAAAAGCCCAGGACCAGATGGTTTCAGCGCAGAATTCTACCAGATCTTCAAAGAAGAGTTAATACCAATACTCTCTAAATTGTTCCACACAATAGAAACAGAAGGAACATTACCAAACTCCTTCTACGAGGCTACAATTACCCTAATTCCTAAACCAAACAAGGATACAACAAAGAAAGAGAACTACAGATCAATCTCCCTCATGAACATTGATGCAAAAATACTCAATAAAATATTGGCAAACATTGCCGGGCGGTGGTGGCACACACCCTTAATCCCAGCACTCGGGAGGCAGAGCCAGGTGGATCTCTGTGAGTTCGAGGCCAGCCTGGGCTACCAAGCGAGTCCCAGGAAAGGCGCAAAGCTACACAGAGAAACCCTGTCTCAAAAAACAACAACAACAAAAAAATACTGGCAAACAGACTCCAAGAACACATCAAAACAATTATCCACCATGATCAAGTAGGATTCATTCCAGGGATGCAAGGGTGGTTCAACATACGAAAGTCCGTCAATGTAATACACCATATAAACAAACTCAAAGAAAAAAACCACATGATCATCTCACTGGATGCAGAAAAGGCATTTGACAAAATCCAACACCCCTTCATGATAAAGGTTTTGGAGCGATCAGGAATACAGGGAACATACCTAAACATAATAAAGGCAATTTACAGCAAGCCAACAGCCAACATCAAATTAAATGGAGAGAAACTCAAAGCAATTCCACTAAAATCAGGAACGAGGCAAGGCTGTCCGCTCTCCCCATACTTATTCAATATAGTACTTGAAGTTCTAGCCAGAGCAATAAGACAACATAAGGAGATTAAGGGGATACAAATTGGAAAGGAAGAAGTCAAGCTTTCCCTATTTGCAGATGACATGATAGTATACTTGAGCGACCCCAAAGATTCCACCAAGGAACTGATACAGCTTATAAACACCTTCAGCAACATAGCAGGATACAAGATCAACTCAAAAAAATCAGTAGTCCTCCTATATACAAGGGACAAAGAAGCGGAAAAGGAAATCAGAGATACATCACCCTTTACTATAGCCACAAATGACATAAAATACCTTGGGGTAACACTAACCAAGCAAGTGAAGGACCTATATGACAAGAACTTTAAGTCCCTTAAAAAAGAAATTGAAGAAGATGTCAGAAAATGGAAAGATCTCCCATGCTCATGGATAGGCAGGACTAACATAGTAAAAATGGCAATCTTACCAAAAGCAATCTACAGATTCAATGCAATCCCCATCAAAATCCAACACAATTCTTCACAGACCTGGAAAGAATAATACTCAACTTCATATGGAAAAACAAAAAACCCAGGATAGCCAAAGGAATCCTGTACAATAACACAACATCTGGAGGCATCACGATCCCTGACTTCAAGCTCTACTATAGAGCTACAGTAATAAAAACAGCTTGGTACTGGCATAAAAACCGACATGTGGACCAATGGAATCGAAGTGAAGACCCTGACATTAATCCGCACACCTATGAACATATAATTTTTGACAAAGAAGCCAAAAGTGCACAATGGAAAAAAGAAAGCATCTTCAACAAATGGTGCTGGCAAAACTGGATATCAACATGTAGAAGGTTGCAAATAGATCCATATCTATCACTGTGCACAAAACTTAAGTCCAAGTGGATCAAGGACCTCAACATAAATCCAGCTACTCTGAACCTGCTAGAAGAGAAAGTAGGAAGTAGTCTTGAACGCATTGGCATAGGAGACCACTTCCTAAATAGAACACCAGTAGCACAGACTCTGAGAGAAACAATCAATCAATGGGACCTCTTGAAACTGAGAAGCTTTTGTAGAGCAAAGGATACGGTCAACAAGGCAAAGCGACAGCCTACAGAATGGGAAAAGATCTTCACCAACTCCACATCTGACAGAGGACTGATATCCAGAATATATAAGGAACTCAAGAAATTAGACATCAAAATGCCCAACAGTCCAATTAAGAAATGGGCTATAGAACTAAACAGAGAATTCTCAACAGAGGAAACTCAAATGGCCGAAAGACATTTAAGGAACTGCTCAACATCCCTAATCATCAAGGAAATGCAAATCAAAACAACTCTGAGATACCACCTTACGCCTGTCAGAATGGCTAAGATCAAAAACACTGAAGACACCTTATGCTGGAGAGGATGTGGAGCTAGGGGAACTCTCCTCCACTGCTGGTGGGAAGGCAAGCTTGTACAACCACTTTGGAAATCAATATGGCGCTTTCTTAGAAAATTGGGAATCAATCTCCCCCAAGATCCAGCTATACCACTCTTGGGCATATACCCAAGGAATGCTCAACCACACCATAAGAGCACTTGTTCAGCTATGTTCATATCAGCATTGTTTGTAATAACCAGAACATGGAAACAATCTAGATGCCCTTCAACTGAAGAAAGGATAAACAAAATGTGGTACATATACACAATGGAATACTACTCAGCAGAGAAAAACAATGACATCATGAGGTTTGCAGACAAATGGATGGATCTAGAAAAAATCATCCTGAGTGAGGTAACCCAGACTCAGAAAGACAAACATGGTATGTTCTCACTCATAGCAGGATACTAGACATGGAACAAGGATGACTTGTCTGCTACTCACATCACCAGGGAGGCTACCTGGAAAACAGGACCCCAAGAAAGACACGGGGATCACCCAATGACAGAGAAATGGAATGAGATCTACATGAACAGCCTGGACATGAGTGGGGGTAGTGAAAAGCGAGGGTCGAGGGAAAGAGAGCTTGGGGGAGCGGGAGATCCCATCTGGATCAACAACAGAGAGGGAGAACAAGGAATAGGAGACCATGGTAAATGAAGACCACATGAGAATAGGAAGAAGCAAAGTGCTAGAGAGGCCCACAGAGATCCACAAAGATACCCCCACAACAGACTGTTGGCAATGGTCGAGAGACAGCCCGAACTGACCTACTCTGGTGATGGGATGGCCAAACACCCTAATTGTTGTGCTAGAAACCTCATCCAACTACTGAGGGATCTGGATGCAGAGATCCATGACTAGGCCCTGGGTGGATCACTGGGAGTCCAATTAGCGAGAATGAGGAGGGTTTATATGAGTGAGAATTGTTGAGACCAAGGTTGGATAAAGCACAGGGACAAATAGCCAAATGAATGGAAACACATGAACTATGAACCAATGGCTGAGGGGTCCCCACTGGATCAGGCCCTCCGAATGGGTGAGACAGTTGATTGGCTTGATCTGTTTGGGAGGCATCCAGGCAGTGGGACCGGGTCCTGTGCTCACTGCATGAGTTGGCTGTTTGAAACCTGGGGCCTATGCAGGATTGTTTGGCTCAGCCTGGGAGGAGGGGACTGGACCTACCTGGACTGAGTCTACCAGGTTGACCTCAGTCTGTGGGGAAGGCTTTGCCCTGGAGGAGATGGGAATGGAGGGGGCACCTGGGGGGAAGGCGAGGGGGACGGGAGGGGGGAGAACAAGGGAATCCGTGGCTGATATGTAGAACTGAATGGTATTGCAAAATAAAAAAAATAAAAAATAAAAAAAAAGTTGAAATATTGTTGAATAACTTTCAAGTACAAACAGAAACAGTGCTAAATATAATTCACCATAATCGCTCTTCTCCAAATTATGCTTGAATTATCTAAAAAAACTTGACAATTGCTGTCGGCAGCCCCTAGGTAATACTAAATTGCTTTAAAACAGTTTGAATGTCTAAGCAACATAAACATTTTCTTCTCGAGTTACAGAACAGTTCTACATTCTGTATTAATTTAATTTTTATTCTTAACTGTGTGGTAGAGCTCTTACCTTTGCTAGTGAGTAGTTACAAGTTAAAATTAGAAAAAGTGTAAAATCTTGATATATTAAAATAACTATTTTAATCTCTATTAGTGAAATTTAAGGATGTATGATTTGTTCCTCTTGAAACAAAATTGTATTAATATATGTTTATGATGTGATTTCAGTTGAGAATATATGTAAATATCTTATGAGTTCACAGATAAATTACAATTGAATTTACATTTCCTCCCAAAGTTATTTCCTCATTGGCAATACTTTGTGTCCCTTTCATGCTTTTCCAATCCCATTAAAGCCTATCTATCCTTGTTCTACAGAAGCAAAAATAAGTACAGACTTTATCCCCATTGCACAGAAGAATTCTTTGGTTGTAGAAAGTAGGGCATTACATAATGCTATTTAAACTTAATTTTACATAAACTTCAATATATATTTTCTTGGCTTTTGGCTATTTAAAAAATGCAAATCCTTCTATTCCTTGTATATTTATATTATTCAATCAAAAATATTTGTAGCTATAATCTGAAGTATTATTTTTTGTGGTTTATCTATAGGCTCCATCAAGGATCAAGGAGTATCATATCACAATTCTCATAATATTGGCATAGCCCACATTACTTTATTGGAGGATTATAATCCAGTGATTACAAGGCTTTAGTAGTAGAAATTTTATGATAAGAGAGAAAGTGGAGATCAGTTCAAAGAGACATAAATCAGTTCAGGGCCCTGGGCTCATCTCCAAGACTGACTGGAATGTTCTCTGGAGAGATCATTTGAGAGTTTTCAACAATCAAATGCAGATTCATCTAGATCACCTTAAGGAAAAGGATGTGCAAATGAAAGATCACATCTTGTTCTATAACCATGAAGCCACGAACCATTTTAGACTCTACATGTTCTTAATAATAAGTAAACTATAAGATCTTTGTCTCTGCACTGAACTAGACCCCACACCACCACTTTCTTTCAATAAATATTCTTGGATCCTTATTATATGCTCTTGGGAGCAATAGTTTTCCTCAGCCACACATCCTTTTCCTCTTTGCATTGCTTTTCATGCACAGCAAAGCTAGTGCTGCCCATTGGACATGTAGTTATTAAAGAAGCCTCCTATAGAGTCAGAAGAAGGACTTCCAAGTTACTTCTCTCTGCCAATTGCAGTATTTCAGTATTTCAACTAGAATAGCCACTTCAATATTCAAATGCAAGAATATGGATAGCAAAACAAATTATTTGTAGGTAATTTTATCTCTAGTAATTTAAACAACTTTAAAATAACCACATCAAAATAAGGGGGCAGGATAATGAAGAATTTGTATGCACAGTTTACAAATGTTGAATTATTAATAGTACCTGGGAAAACCCCTTAGGTATGTCAAGATTCTGGACTTCCAAGCTAATTTGAGAGTAGCAGAGCCAGTCTGCCTGGTACACTGGCATGACTCGGGTTTATTGTCTGCATTGTGCTGGAATCTTGACACTTGAGGGATCACCCAAGCTAAAATCCAATCCATGTGTATCTTTATTTAGAGGGTGCCCAGAGGATTAACTTACAACATGCTTCTTTTTCTATGAAGACCACATCCTTGCTCATTCATACTGGACCCCAGGAGCCTGGCACAACATTTATCCAAAGTGTAAATTCCCCTTGGCCAGCTTTGAGCTGCCCTTGAATCCTAGCTCTGGCCATGGTTGTGTTTATCTTTAGCATCTGGTTTCAGTTATCTTTTGTGCCATTTTGGACCATGATCTCTCTGTTTCATTCACTAATTTTCCCATTACAGAATGAAAAACAGGGCCATGAAGAGATGACACAATGTGGTGAGGCTTAGCCTCCTTCTTAGGCCTGTGGCACTTAATTATTACACTTTGTTTGCCAACTATTTCTTGGCATCTCATTTGATTTGGGGACTTGCCTAAGCATTTAATTGAACTTGGAGAACTCCTTTCGAATATTTATCGCCACTTTTTCCTTTCCCTCCTGTCACATAGTGGTGGCACACCAGATTTTAGACCACATGCCCTTTTTTTCACCCTGAAACACTTGTTAAATTTTTGCCTATGTAGAGTCCCTCACAACCTGAATTCTAATAAGATTTTATTATTTAAAATTGCAGTTTGTTCTCTTTGTCTAAACTCTTTCCTGTCTCATAAAAGCAAAATAATGTTATACTTTCTTTATCCATAAACCTTTTATTTCTCCATTTGATTTAACTGTTTCTCGTCTTTCTGATAATTTTCTTATACAAAAATAGACATTGCTAAGAAAGTAACAATATACATATCCTACATATCACATGAAGCACATGAACTACTGCTCTTCAGCCCTGACTACACTCTACCTACTCAGGGATTATACTCTCAGTTAGAAATAATGAGCTTTATATAACACCAGCATTTAAAGGGTTACTACACTTACTTCTTTTCTCAGTTCACCACTACTCTGGTCCTAGGTACTTCTACAGCTAAGCTTCGCTTCACAGCATATCGTTCCTTTGATTGGTGCCCCCAAGTCCATATCCATCTTCCCTTTTGAACCTATAAATTCCAGTACTAGAAGAACCTAATCGTACTTCCTTTTTGCCCTGATTCTCTCTAGTAACTTTTCTGAATGTCCAAAGATTTTATTACCATTCATCTTTATAATTCTTCATCTTTCACATCTCCTACTGTCCACTTATCTTCCTAGGATATTGATCAAATTTCATAAGCCAGAGAACCAATACTTCTTATCATTCTTTTACTACGGACTACCTTAATTCCCAAATCTGCAGTGGATTTTATTCAAAACACATTTAATTTAATTTTTGAAGTGTAATACTATTGAAGACACTGCAAAGCAAATGGATATAAATAATAGTTAACACAGAAGTAAATTTAATAATAGAAAATATTCAAATTCCTATGGAAAAATGATTTGGTCATAATATTGAAACAATTGTCCAGCCATTCAAGGAAAATAAAATCAGATCTTTATAGAATTACTTTCCCTTTGAAAATAACATAACAGTAATAGAAATAATAGGCATAACCCTTTTGCACAAATGAAACACATGAAATTACTAACACAAAGCAATGCTTAAAAAGTTTATAGTCTGAGTCTTGGGAAGCTTCTCTTTGTTATAAAATTTAAATCCATAAAAGAAAACACAGATAAGGTTAATTACATAAAAATTCTATAGGCTATTTCAGACAAAAATAAAATAATAAATGACAAAATGTTATTTGAGTATTATTTGTAAGTTGAAAACTTTAAAATGTTTATATACTCACATACCTAAGAACAAACAAATAAATAACAATATACATCTATTATAAAAATATTGTACAGAAATTAAAACTAAACTTATTACATTTAATGATGTAGAAAATAGTTATACTTTAGTCACATTGCTTATTATCATTCAAGCAAGAGCCAGTACAACACTGCTTTAGAGCAGTTTGTGTGTTAATGCATGTGACTATCTCATTTTCTGTCTTGTTGAATGTATTTCATGTGACAAACATTACTCTGACCTGACAAGAATAACTTAAATATGTATTTTCCCTCTTTCTCTTCTCTTTCTTCTTCAACCTATCCTGTGTGGCAGAGGACAAACTGATACCCCAAATATAAATCCTTGCTATTGATCTCTACAGTTCTTTTTCTTTCACCTCTTTAATTGTTCCTACCACCTTTTCTAGATATTTATCCACCAGGAACAGTTTCAGAATGTGTGGGCAAGATTCCTTGAGTAAAATAGTTAATATGCCAGGTCATAGGTACGTTATTCTCAGTCAAGTGTTTGTGTCCACTTCCCAAAAGGTGATACTAAACAGGAAAATGTTATTTCAAACCAGCCAAATATTCCTTTCTCTGTTATGGCAAAGACAAACACTAGCTTTATCCACCAGGGGAGGCTGGGTTGCACATCTTCCTCCACCTTACTTTCTCTTTCACTCTAAAGAGAAATTGAGAGTGAGGTATCACAACAGGAAACCAAAAAAAGCACATTCCACTGATTTATCTGATGCCTGGCCATGCCATTCTCCACTAGTACCCTTCCAAGGAGGACGTATTTTGGATTAGTACAAGTTCCTAAAATGGGCTGAGAAGGACCTAAGACTTTAAATCGGGTGGTATGTACCTTTACTATTGAGAACAGCTATTGAAATCTTCTCTTCACTGGACTTTTCTTCCCCAGTTTAACAGAATCTCTTCCCAGCCTCATATTTCTTAGAAACAAGTTTTGATTCATACTGGAGATCTGGTTAGAATTAGCAGAGGCAAGGAAATAGATGTGTGCTATGCATTTTCTATGTGTGAGACAAAGGAATTCCCCCATTGTCCTTATGTGGATGATTCTTCTCATTATGGACCGAGGGGACTCATGAAGAGTCAGAAAGCTCATTAAAAATAAGTCGTCAACAACAACCATTGCAAATCTAGTACAATCATCCTAAATCTTACAGATAAGACAATTACAAGCATCAAATTTTGAAATGGGAATGAGGAAATAATTTAACATTGCCTAAAAGCTTGCTGTGTTTTCAGTCACTAGATGCTGACACAGATTTCCTAACATTCCAACTCTCATCCCAGAACCTCCCTGACTGAAAACCCATGCAGACAAGTAGCCAACCTGAAATACACCTCTCAAGGATCTTGAACAATGATGTGGGAATTCTCTGACAGAAACAGGAGTTGAGGTTGCTCTCCCTGCTCCTATGATGCTTCCTTCTCTGCAGTGAGACAGTTCATTTGTGTTTGATTCCCTCTTCCAATAAGGATTGTGTTAGAGTTCTAAGCTAACAGTGATAACTGACAATATTGTAACTTGGGTAAACAGTGACTTAAAACAGAGATAAATGTCATAGCACCCTAGTGTCCTAGTTAGGTTATCTATTGCTGTGAAGAGACACCATGACCACAGCAACTTTTATAAAGAAAAACATTTAATTGGGGTGACTTACAGTTTCAGAGGTTTGGTCCATTATCATCATGGCAGGGAGCAAGAAAGTGTGCAGGCAGACATGGGGCTGGAGAACGATGTGAGAGTTCTACATCTTGATCCACAGGCAATAGAAAGTGAACTGTGTCACACACCCTGGGTGTGGCTTGAGCATAAATGAGAATTCAAAGCCTGACACCACAGCCACATACTTCCTCCAACAAGGTCACACCTCCAAATAGTTCCACTCTCTATAGGCCAAGCATTCAAGTAAATGGGTCTGGGGGCATCTTACCTACTTGAACCATCATAGCTTGGACTTAGATTTGTAAGCTCAAAGTCTAATGTGTGGTTTTATGCACTATGTCATAACTAGTGCAGTATTGCTAGTGTTACTGGGCAGAATTCCTGACACAATAGACTTTATATCATAAAATTTATATTATAAAAGAGAATTTTTACCTTTTAGAAGATAGCATCTATAATAAAACCAATTAGTAGGAAAAATACTAAAAGATATTTCAACATTGAATTCACTATTGGCTGAATTGTTTAATAAAATATTAATAGTTTTAAAAATAAGTAAGAATCCCCAAAGAATGGAGTCTCTTCAGATTATCCCAATGCATCTTAATAAGCAATTGACATGGGAGAATTGCTGATATTTGGATTAATAGACTTAAATCCTTCAAATATAAACATCATGTGGGCATTGACATATTGTTTTAAAAATGTGTGAAAAACTAGAGATTGAACTTTTCAAACTTAATTTTTTGAGAATTTCATACATGAGTCATGTATTACCTCATTTCCACGACTTTCTCTCTCCACTCCAATTTCTCCAGTCTTCCTCCAATCCCCTCTTAAATTCAAGACCTCTTTTTCTTTATTACTGTTACATATGTTACATACATGTACATATTACATATATATGTGTACATATGTATATATGTGAGTCCATATAGTATAGTTCATATTTATGTATGTTTAGGACTGACAATGTGCAACTAGATAATTTATCAGGAGTAAAAAGAAATGGAATATGAAAAGCATTCATAGTAACAAATTGCTCTAATTATGAATGCATGTATGTACAACTATACACACACATATATGTATGTATGTGTGCATTTGTGCATTGTGTATGGTCTATGCATACACGTGCATGCTGTTGTTCAATGAGTATATTAAGGCCCTTTTATTTCTTTTTTTTCTGTATTAAACATGGAATCATCTGTAGTCCACACTAACAGTGTACAATGAAATACGTGTACATCTTTTAATGCACTATTAACATGGGTCATTTGATTTAAGAAATTGAGGGACAACATATGCTTGTTTAGCATGCTATGCAAATGTTTAGCATACAAAGCATACTTACTTTTAACATGTAAGTGTAAAACATGACACAGTGACAATTCTTACACAGAGCTATTACTTAGTGTGATGGTACCTTTTTTACATATAGACAATTCATACGCATATTGAAAAGTGAGGCATGCACAGCATCTGCAAGGTATTGGAATTATGTCTTGAATACTTTACCTCTGAAATGTGACAGTAGCTCTGTAAATCTCCACTGTTTATAAGATCACACACAGGGGATGCACCAGCAAGGTGAGTTTGTTTACTCAAGATGTTTGAAGCAGAAATATGTTACCATGGAAGGGATTTTCCCTTAGGTCATTTTAGACTCAGTCAGGCGAGCAGATAATGAAATTCACACCCAACATTTCCCGCAACCTTCTGGTAGCCAGATTATTGCTTTCTTCAAAAGAAACCACACGCTGCCTGGGGTATAGCTGCCTTTGAAATACCACACTGTGCATGACACACGGTCCCTGTCCTGCATTGTCATATAAATCTTCTAAAAGGAAAACTCTAAAGTAATCAATCATACAACACTAAGGGCTCTGTTTTTTAAGGAGATATGTATTCAATCTATAAGGGAAGCAAATGCATCTCTACCAAGTATCAGTCTTTTCAATCACTTGCAAATGTCCAGTGTCCCAGAGCTTATGGAATACAGTTCCCTAGAATCCTGTTTGTCTGTTTAAACAGGTGTGTACAGATGATGCAGATGGGCAGATGGATCTTTTTTAATCCCAGATTTTATTCCTTTACTTTAAGTAATGTTATTTTTTAAAATTATTTTCAATTTTGAAATGATAAGCATAGGATTATTTTCAAAAAGAAATTCAAGCTGCGTACATTGAGCTATTAACAAATGATACACAGCTCGTAGTGTCTAGAAGAACTATGTAGGCTCTTTTAACTGAAAACAGATAGAATGACACTATACTAGCTCCATACTCTACTTATGAAACTCAGAATTAAGGTTTTTTTTTAAATTAGTTTAAAAATCATTCTGTGAGTTCCAAGCCCACAGTGCTGACATGGAAAATTTCCCACCAGAATTACTCTTCTCTTTAATGCTTGTAATGAATCAGTGGCTGGTTGGAAGCCCTACTTTAATTTCTTAACTTTAAATAGACCACAAAGCTTTATAACCCCAAATTGTTATGATCTCTTTTTAATTCATATAACTGATAAGCTTTCCTGCCCTTCCCCAATCTCAAATTTAATTATATCCACACCACAACCACACTACCCGAGAAAGCCCAGCTTTCTTATGTAATGTAAAAATAATAAAAATAATCACTGACTAACACTAAATCTACATCAGTCAGTCTTAACCACAAACTGTGACTACTGTCCTCCTCTATTAGAAACCTTTATTCTGCTGGGTAGCAGTGGTGCATGCCTTTAATCCCAGCATTCAGGAGGCAGGGCCAGGAGGATCTCTGTGAGTTTGAGGCCAGCCTGGTCTACAGAGCGAGATCCAGGACAGGCACCAAAGCAACAAAGAAAAACCCTGTCTCGAAAAAACAACAACAAAAAGAAACAAACCAAACCTTTATTCTACCCATCCAGGAATACCATTTAATTTTATATGAAAATAACTACTAAAATAAAACCCTCAATGAACTAAAACAGGCTTAGAAAAAATCGGGGCATTCAAAGCCACCACCATCACTGTCTATTCTTATTTTTCAAAAATTGGAATTTATATTAATCTACATTGTCAAAGGTGTTCATATTGTATGCTATTTAGGTCATGTAAAAAAAACCAAAAAAACAAAACAAAACAACAACAAACACCTGTTAAGCACTTGGAATGTAAGACTATGAGGAAGAAACCAACCTTAAAACCCTGAAGCATCAAGAGGTGACCAGAAAGATCTGGGAAAGAAAAATGTTAGAAGCAGAGGTTTAAGCAATTCCTTTTCTTGAAGGTTATATTCAGACCTAAGGCTGCCTGGAGGCATAGTCAGAGGAGGAGCTTGCCTGGAGCAGCTGGCCTGGAGGGAAACTCCACACTTACTTTACTAGCCAGGGCTCCACAGCTGCCACCTCTACTAACATGTGCTCATCGGAGACCTTTCCAGGTCTATACAGCAGATGTGCACTGGCCACAAACTCTCCACCTTTGCAGAATCAAGCCAGAGTCAGTTACTGGGTTGTCAGGGGGCTCCATAATGGCTGAAAACAATTCATAATGCCAGCTCAATGTTAGTCACTAAAAAACTGTACTGTGCTTTCCACATAGGACATCTGGGAGGCATTCCCTAAGGTCTCTGGTCACTGGGTCATAGCATCCTCTTTAGCCAAAAACTCTCTTTTGATATAGACACAGGAGACCTATGCAATGTGAAACTTGTCCTTTGTTTGGACTAAGGTTTCTTCTTCCAAAGAAGTCTAAGTCCTATGCTATGTCATCTTTTCACTTTTATTGTGCTTTTCCTTTCATTTAATTTCCTTTAAATACATAGACCCCCACCCCCGCATCTCCAAAACTCTTTCTATTTGAAACCACTCCACTGTGTCTCCTTCACATTATTTGACATAATTCTACAGCTGTGTCATCCAGTCAGCAGCCTACATCCAAACCCGGTAGTCACACCAGCTACCCCTTGCTCCTTCCACCACTACAATCTTGTTTATTATTATTTATTAGTGTCTTTACACTGTTTACTGGAATTATTTGTCTAATGGCATTGACTTTCTTCTTCCTGATCACCATAAATCCTCCTCTGACTTAGCGCTGCCTATCTCTTTTCATTCAGTTACTATCATAGTCTGCTGAATTTTCACTGGATTGCTCAGTAATTGGGATGCTTCTTCTCTCTACCTTCTAATTTAGCAGTTCTCTTTGATGCCTGTTTTCTGGCTTTCTGCTACATTTATTCTCTTGTAGAATGTCTATGGTTACAGGATCAAGTTATTTTCTTTATACTGGCAACTCAGAACTTATCTCCTAACACTATAGCTTGGACTTTATCACTTGTTGTCGATGGCACTATAGTAGATGGTAAGTGAGCAAAAGCAACTACGTATTGAAGGATGAGTTTGAAGCATATTTAGAGACTTAACATTTTAAATAGGAAACAGACAAATGCCTGCTAAATTGGTAATTAGATATATAAATTTGAAGGTAGCAGATGATGATGTGAGTATTATGACCAGCATGTTACAGCTAAGCAAACTAAAGTCAAGAAACTTCCAAATTTTCTTTCAATCCAAAGCCATACAATCAGTTTTCTAGACATTTTTAAATGCCAGATATTGAAATTACATAAAGGAAAGCTTCATGTAGCCAAACCCCAATGAACTATAAAATAAGTTAAAATTATCCTTGTTTAAAAAACTGCAAATAAGCCGGGCGGTGGTGGCGCACGCCTTTAATCCCAGCACTCGGGAGGCAGAGCCAGGCGGATCTCTGTGAGTTCGAGGCCAGCCTGGGCTACCAAGTGAGTTCCAGGAGAGGCGCAAAGCTACACAGAGAAACCCTGTCTCGAAAAACCAAAAAAAAAAAAAAAAAAAAAAACTGCAAATATGTACGATGACAGCATATCATCAGATAAATAATGTCAAGAAAAAGAAAGAAATATTCAAAGGACCTAATGGATTTAACCAATAATGTCTATTTCTTCTTCTGGTACTAAAATAAAATACAATGGCAAAAGCAACTTAAAGGAGAAATCATTTCTTTCAGCTTACAGGTCAAGGGTATAGACTATCACGCTGGCAGAAGTCAAGGCTGAAGGAGCTTGAAGCAGCTGTCCCTTCGCTTCCACAACCAGGAAACAAAGAGAGACAGAGTCTTTCTCCATTTATACAGTCCAGGATCTCAGCCAGGAAATATTACCCACCAATGTTGGCTGGACTAACCATCTCAATTAAGGCAATCAAGATAATTTCCCCTGTCTCCCAGGTCTTTCTGGACTGCATAGTTGGTAATTACCACCAACCATCACAGTAACAAATGAAAAATGTTCCCTCAAAGGATTGCCAGTAAATCTAAATTGGCAGAAGAATCAATTAACTTAAAGAAAAAATGATAACAATTAAGTAATTCAAATGAAGAGAGAAAAAAGTTACTTTAGCAAATATTCACTAAAGCAAGAGAAAGCACAAAAGGAGCAAGAGAGGAACAAAAGTGAAAAATAGACAAAATATATAAGAAAACTCATAGCTGAAAACCAAATCTGTTAATACCATGAAGAATGAATGGGTTAGCCAGGTGGTTAGTTGGGAGGCAGAGGCAGGCAGATCTCTGCATTTGAGACTAGCCTGGTCTACGGAGTAAATTCCAGTACAGCCAAGGCTACACAGAGAAACCCTGTCTTGGAAAAAAAAAGAGAGAATGGATTAACAGAAAACAATTATTGAAATTTGTGGGGCATATAGGTGACTCGTTTTCAATTCCAGCGTACAGATAAGTTGACTGAAGGAAAACATCAGGCAACACCGGTAAGTAAGCTGAAATGGCTAAGTAGTCTTTAAAGCAAAACTGTCACTAAGAGTGAGTAGAATGTTGCATGGCAAGCCAAGTGCCAAAGACTGTAAGTCTATATACTCCTAAAATGGAGCCTAAAAATATACAAAACAAAAGCTAACAAAACTAAAGGAATAAATTCTTAAATAACTAGTAAGAGCTGGGAATATCTAAACCCTACTTTGAGACATGGGGACACCACCTAAGCAGATTAATAAACAAATAAATGACTTTAATGGCATTACAAACTAAACAATTTAACAGACAAATACATAATCTGCTCAGTGATTTCAATATACACAATTCTTTCCAGAGCAAGTGAAATTTTTTCCAAAAAAAAGAAAAAACCCTTATATGAGATTTAAAAAAAAAGACTTCGATAAATTTAAATATTTGAGATCTTATAAAGTATTTCTTCTGGTCATAAAGGAATGAAATCAGATATCATATTAGAAATAGATTTGGGAAAATCTGAGAGGCTGAGGGATACAAATGAAATAATACCCTCTTAAATAAGCAGTGGCTCAAACAATGAATCAAGAAGGAAGTTGGAGAGTTCCCCGAGATAGATTAAGTCGTAACATGCCTTAATGTATGGAAGCAGTGAAAGTACTAATGAAGGGGGAATTTATGATTGTGAATGTGTACACCACAAGAAGCAGAGTGTGATGGAGAACTCCTGCAATCATGTTATTTGAAGGCCGAAGCAGAGATGCAGAGACTTCCAGACTGTCATGAGCTACATGACAAGATTCTGTCTCAAAAAGGACAATCTAGAGGTGCAACTAAGAGCGAATGCATGTGCAGTACCCTGCATTCTTCTCCGGTAGCATTTTTAAAAAGGTGAAAGATCTCAAACTGGTAACCTAAATTTCTAACTTCCCAGACTGAAAAATGAGAGTAAATTAAGCCTGAAACAAATATAGAGTATAAAATAATAATTATATCATTGATTAGTGAAATATAAGTGGAAAAACTAGTAAGAAAAGTCAATGAAACTGTGAGCTGGTTCTTTGAAAATATTAAGAACGCTGATCAAGAAAAATACCAAAGACTCAAATTACTGAAAACAAATAAAAGTTTGGGTTTTACTACAGATTCTATCAAAGTAAAAGAATCATAAGGGAATATTATGAATAAAACATGCCAACTAATTAGCTAACTGTAACGAAATAGACAAGCTCTTTGAAAGACATGAAGTAACAAAACTAATTCTAGAATAAATTAGAATGTTGAATAGTTCTTAAACAAGAACTTAAAAGAAGGTGTTGGGGATCCTTGAGAGCATGCTAAGAAGGAGGAACTTTCTGGGAAGTCTCATAGTACATAGCTATGGCTTCAAGAATGCCATGCATAATCTACAAAGAGAAACACTAAACACACACACATCTGCCAATTTCATTTTTCACTCCGGTTACATGGGACATATTCAACTCCCCGAACAATACATATGAAACTAACAAATATGAGAGCTTGTGGATGACAGCAACCTGGGCTTGGTCATGTAGGCAGCCTTTTTAAACATGTACTAAAATTCCAGATTCCTAGAAGGAAAATGAGAGTTTAGAATACAGTACATTGTTCATACAAACAATGAAAGCTCAGATACCCACCAAGTCAGGAGTGATAAGAATCCTTCTAAAGTCCAAGTTCAGACACTGGTTTTGTATGCAAGACCTTTTATAAGTCTTTGTCAGGTTATGAATGGTAATGCTTTGTGTAAAATTAAGGATTTCTTTATGGACACTATTACTTAAGACTGTAGCAGGAATCTTAAAAGTTCTTAATAAAAACAAACCTGGAGCCAGGTATTGGGGTGAATGCTGGAATATCAGAGAAGCAGAACAAGCCACAGCTACCTCACCTCGCCAGTTCCTCAGCTGATCCTGTTTCCTCAGACTGGAAGCCTCTGAGTCCTCATCCAGAATGAATCTCAGCTGAACTGCTGCTAGAAGCCTAAAAGCTTAACCAGCCAAATGCTTCTAGCTCATGGTGTTCATGCCTTATGTACCTTTCTGCTATCTGCCATCACTCCCTGGGATTAAAGGCTCACTTCTTGGGATTAAAGGCGTGTGTCACCATGCTTGGCTGTATCCTTGAACAGATGGATTTCTGCCTCTGGAATGCTAGGATTAAAGGTGTGTGCTACCACTGCTTATCCTCTATGTTTAATATTGTGGCTGTTTTGTCTCTGACCCCAGATAAGTTTATTAGAGTGCACAATATTTTGGGGAGCACAATACCACCACAGAAGACACTACATAATTTATTCATAGAACATGATACAATCATGCTGGTATAGACCTGTAAGCGTCATCCTTCCAGTGCTTGGAAGTGATATGTCAAGGGGAGAACAGTAATAATCAATTAAACCATCTGTGATCTCTGTGAGCTACAATAATAACTTTCCTTGTTAGACATGCCCAAGGCATAATAGTGGCACAAACAACAAAGTAGTAACCAACCATTTTGTTATTGAATTTAATTGCCACTCAAGAAGATGAAGCCCCTATTTGGCACCATTATCTGGCTAAATGAGCTTATGGCTAAATAGGTCATAGGCACTAGGGAAGAACATATTACTGCTACATTGCTAAATGGGCATAGTATTAAACAAATCCCTAATTACTTATCATTATATCCATAGAAAAATACTCTCAATACTCATTTGAGAAGTTTCTATTTTCAGTTATTCACAGAGAGAACCAAATCCTGGCTAAGGTACAATGTATGCAAGGTATAAGAGACCTAAGACTGCTCAGTCAGCCCTCAAGAAAATATGTGTGTGTATGTTATACATACATATATATATATATATATATATATATATAAAGTATCACATATATATCTCATGTACACATGTATGTGTATATACATGTATACACACACACACACACACACACACACACACACACACACACACACACACACACACATATAATACTTCCTATCCCCCAAGGTTCAGGGATCACTGTAAAAGAGCAGGAAAGTATATGAACCAGAGAAGATGGATGACTACAAAGAATCATATTCTGGACACATCTGGGCAGTTGCATATATTAACTCACAGCAGTTGTGCCAGAATTCACAACACCTGTGAAAACCCAAATCAGACATAATCCAGCATGGAGAGAGGAGTAGGGCACACAATCACACCCCTAATTGTGGAGAGACTGGTAATTGTCCGGTGCTGGGGAAGGATGGGTCAGTTTTCTCTAAGAGTGCAGACCTTACTAAGTTGACCATACTCCAGTGGAAAAACTATGCATCCAAAAATCATTTGAGCATCATAATTTGGTCTTGAAATGTTTAAAGGAAACAAGACACAAAGTGGAGTGAGTAGAGAAGAAGGGACAGAAGAGTGGGAGTGGATGAAAAAACACATTATATGAAACCTTCAAAGAACTAATAATAAGAGAATTGTTTCCTCTAAAACAATTTTAAAGCCCCACTTTTTCTGTGAATTCTATCAAACATGAAAAGTATATTAACATTTAATTTTACAAACACTTCACCACAGAAATGAGTACTGAACAAATCCAAATGATTGTGAATTCAGTATCACTCTGGTTCTAAGCATTATAGCATTTGAAAAATACCAACTAATTCTCTAATTATATGTACTTCTATCTTCCCAAATACAACTAATTTTAATAAGACATTAATATAAAAAATATAAAGTGACTGAGAAATCTTATCGAGTGAGTACAGTATCATTGCTCCTTGGAAAAATATAAGGTTATATTCCCATGGTCACAACATTTTCAACAGTTGATCAATACCTACCGTTGTTTTATGTTTCTCTGATTAAAGATCACTCACTATTGATTCATTAACATTGAATTCATGACCAAGAGCTCCATAAATCATGTCTAAAGAAAGTTCACACAATACATGCATTTTCTATATAAGCACGTTGCACACAGGAGCATGATCTAGATTTTCTGTGGTAATCCTGGGGGCCATTTTCAATAGCAAAATCATTAAATAAAATGAGAAGATAGTTGACACTGTGGTAAATATTTGTTTTCCATATGAATACTTTAAAAAGAAGGACTATCACTGTCTTATCAAATCAGCTGCTTATTATATACTGGGTGATTCAAATATTCACACACTTTATTCATACCCATAATGGCAATAAAGGGGTTTAAATATTTATTTTTAGGAACATACGTTTTAGAAGGTAGTTGAGTTCACAAATATCAAAACTTCAAATAATGAAGATTGATCATATGGATAAGCAGATACCAGCAACATAAAAACAATATGCTACCAGACCAACTGAGATTTTTTTCCTCTAGAATGCAAGTTGATTTCATATACAAACATGAGTTAATAAACCATACCTTTAGAAGAAAATACAAAAACCTGATAATCATTCTAACTGCTTCTAAGATAACACTTATCACAGCCCACTATCTATTCATATGAAAATAGTGAGTACTCTCAGAACAGGAGGGAACATTTTCAACTTAATAAAACATATCTATGGAGGTTAGCCCAATGCTTAGTGGTGGAAACTGATCATCTTCTGCTAAGATCAGGAGTAAAAAAGGTGTGTTCCCCTTTACCACTTTTATTGAGGATTGCATGCAGCTTGTAGCCATGGCTGTTAGGTATAAGGGCATAAAATAAATTCTACGTAGAAAGGAAGAGATATCCTTTTATAGATAACTTGATCTTCTATACAAAGAATGTTAAGGAATTGAATAAAATTATTGGAAATAATAAATGAAAGGATCATATTTTCAGAGTTTGACATAAAACAAAAAATCTATTACATTTCCATGTACTAGAATAAACAATCTAATAATGAAATCAATAAAAACAATTCAATTATTGTTCAATTCAATTCCCTGAGGGGGAAAATACTTAGAAATAAATTTAGCAAATAAGGGTGAAACTACAAACATTATTGAAAAAAAATAAAGAAGTCCTAAATAATATCAAAGAGATTCTTAAATCATAGGCAGACAATTAACATTGTAAGATGACAATACTCTGCAAGTTTGCCCAGATTCAATAAAAGCATCAGAAAACCTCAGCAGAGTTCTTTCTGAAATTGACAGAGCTCATAACTCATATACAAATTCAAGTTATGCAAATTAAGTAAAAAATATTGTGATAGAATAGAAAAGTTGAAAACTTATGCTTCTCACTTTTAACACAAAACAATGCTATGGTTATTACACTTGTGTAGATTGAATAAGGACAGATACAAGATCAGTAGAATAGAAATGCAATTCAAGAAATACAATCCTATAGACTGCAGCCCATCTGCCCAAGCCTTTCTGGCTTTTAGAGTCCTCATTGGGAAGTCGGGTGTTATTCTAACAGGTCTGCCTTTATGCTACTTGGTCTTCTTCCTTGGAAGCTTTTAATATTCTTTCTTTGTTCTGCATGTTTATTGTTGTGATTACTATGAGCTAAGGAGCAATTTCTTTTCTAGTGGACACATGTTCCCACCATAACCCAGAAGCTATCTCCAACTCATAACCACTTGAAAATATAATTGTATTTTTCCCCAAGAGAGTCTGAATGAGGAAACAAACTTTTCTTAAAGACAGGCCATATGCCCAGTTTTGTGTTTTTAATAAGATCCCTTAGTGTGTCTGTTGATGTTGCCATTGTTCTGTTTTTTGTTTGTTGTAGATTTCTAGGAGAAACTGTCTCACAGCAGACTGTCTGGCATTCTAGCTCCCACAATCTTCCTGTCCCCTCTTCTATGCTGTTACCTGAGTCAAAGATGCAGGAGCTGTGATGTAGATGTATCCAACCTAGTACTAGAAGAATTCCCAACATCCCAAGACAAAAGAGGCCTAGACCCTAGAAGAGAATCTGCTGCTGCCATTTTGCTAGACTACTGAATTCCTAACTACATTCTAAATATTATCTTTATGCTCACAGTTAAGTGGAACTACCACCCCTCACCAAAAAGCTTCTTTTTACAGAAAATGGAGACCTGGAGACCATCACAGAAAACTACAATTGGATACAATGCAGAGATCAACAGATTATGGGGAGTCCAAAAGCAGTGTATAAATAACTTCTATAACATGGTAGTAACGAACAAAACTTCAAAATTAGGCCAATATTTGAATATCTTAATTGATATTTTTTCAAATAATATAAATAAATATGTAATAATCATATTGAAAAGTTCAACATCATTAGTCTTTAGGGAAATAATGATCAAAATCACAATAAGCAAGTACTGGGAACAGTAAAGGAGAAGGACAATAAGTTGAAACCCACCTGGAGTAGTATATAGTGAGACCCCATCCCTAAGCAACTCACACAAAAGTACCCCTTCACACATACCAGGGTAGCTAAAAGAAATCATAGTTAAAGTGAAGTGTTTGGAGAAATGAGAACCTTTATACATTGCTAGTTAGAATGTATATTAATAAAAAACAGTCTAGCAGCTTTTTACAAAAATAAAAGTTTATTGTTTGAGAATGTCATACATGAATATAATGTGTTTTGCTCAAATCTCTCCTCTACTCTTCCTCAAACTCCTCCTACACCCCTAACTTTTTTATCCCAACCTCATGTATTCTTTTATAAACCCAGAGTCCACATAGTGATGCCAATATATGTATCAGTGTAGAGCCATACACTGGAATATGGCCCTGTTATATGGGTTTGCATGAAAAAAACCTGACTCCCATCCTCCAGCAACCATCAGTTACCAATGAATCTTCAGCTGATGGTGAGCCCTTCTGAGCCACTCCTCTAACTGTCCTAGAATTTTGGCCTACTTGATGTTGTGTAGGTCTTGGTCTTGAATAGGTCTTGATCTTGTGCAGGTCTTGATCTTTTGTATGTCATGTTCTTGTGAAGGTCTTCATCTTGTGTAGGTCTTGTTCTTGTGAATGTCTTGATCTTGCGAATGTCTTGATCTTGCGAATGTCTGGATTTTGTGAATGTCTTGTTCTTGTGAAGGTCTTGATCTTGTGTGGGTCTTGGTCTTAGGCAGGTCTTGATCTTGTGTGGGTCTTGGTCTTAGGCAGGTCTTGTACATGTAGATACAGCTGCTATGATTTCATCCGTGCAGTGGTCCTGTCCTGTCTTTGAAGCAGTCCTCTGTTGCTTCTGTCTCTTACAGTTTTTCTGTCTCTCTTTGGTGATGAATCCTGAGCCTTTTGGGGAGTATATATGATGTAGTTGTCTCAGTTAGGGATGAGACTTCCACATTCTCTTTATACCTTTTATAGTTCTTTGTACTTTGACCAATTTCTTGTCTCTACTTTAATAACTGTCTATCCCCACCTACTTTCTCTGGTGAGGGCTCAGTGATTCACTAATGCATGGCTATAAAGATAAATCTTTAGGGAAAAGTTTTGTATTTTGTCCATTTGGCATAATAATAATAGATTCTCTCTTAGGGCTGATAACTTAAAATGTTATAAATTCCAAGTGTATACCAAATAAAGTGTAATCATATGTCCAAACAGAATTGCACATAAGTATTTATAGTAGATTATTCATGATAACAAAATACTAAAAAGTAGCCGGGCGGTGGTGGCTCACGCCTTTAATCCCAGCACTCGGGAGGCAGAGCCAGGCGGATCTCTGTGAGTTCGAGGCCAGCCTGGGCTACCAAGTGAGTTCCAGGAGAGGCACAAAGCTACACAGAGAAACCCTGTCTCAAAAAAACAAAAAAAAATACTAAAAAGTATCCTAATGTATTTCTACTGATGTACAAGCAAACAAAACATATCATATCCATTTAATGGAATATTACTTGGGAATAAAGATGAGCAGAAATATTGTGTTATAAGATGAATGAACATAAAAACAATATGATAAGTGAAAGAAGAAAAGAAGAGACTCACATTTTCTGATTTTTTTTTACATAAGAGCTCGGTTAATGGAAAACTGTTAAGGGTTAATGCCAAGGAGTATAATTTTGGGAGTTTATGAAAATATTGTAAAATTGATTTGTGTTATAGTTGAAAACCTATAAATATGGTAAAATAATTTAATTGTGCATATTAAATATAGATGGTATATAAAGTATAAATTTTTCTCCCAATGCTAATTGTGTATAAAGTCACACTCTCTATCTGCCTATGTCAAAGTGTAGAGATTTCAAGTGGTAACTTATATTTCAATGTACTCTCTTAGTTCATATGCTAATCATACTCTACATAGATTATCACTACAGAAACTGTTTTTGGTTGAGATGTTATACTAATTTTATTAAAATGCTGCTTCATTAAAATCACTCTCTTGTTCAATGTTCCTAATCTCCTCAGCTGCCCCATTAAAGCTCATATTCAACTGGCCCATATTATCCTTCATGTTAGGCAGAATAATCTAGCAAAGATGCCCATGTCCTAATTCCTAAGAATATTAAATATATTACTTTACATGTCAGTAGAGACAGCAGATGTGGTTAAATGCTGTTCTTGAGATGGAGAGATTATCCTAGATTATCCACTAGGCCCACTGCAAACCCAGAGAAGTTTCATTTCCCTCTGTCAAGGTAAAAAGTGAAGTAAAGGGGAGCCAGAGACTGAAAATGAAAAAGGAAGTAGAATCTTGATAATGTAAGACTAAAATCTGAGGAATGTAGGCACCCTCTAGAATCAAGAATCTAGATGTTGAATAGACAGAGAAGTGGATTCTCCTATGCATAGAATGTAACCTCTGTAGCCTGCATATTTTTTTCTGATATTTAATACTATAAAATAATTGATTGACACGGTGGTAAGCCATTAAGTTTGCAGTAGTGTGTTACAAGAAAAGTAGAGAGCTACTAACATGCCTTTGTTCCTGTCATGTATACCTTCATCTACATCTTTGAATTGAACTATCCTTCTCTAGACATCTCCTCATTTTCAATGTAGCCAGGTCTTCCAGAAAACAAATACCCTCATGAAACACCCTCACATGAAATGTATCACTATGGTATCTTATATTCTGAATAGGTATTTTATCAAAATGCACAACTCACTAGCATGTGCATGTCTATGGATGGCCGTCAATTGCAAGTATACATGAAAGTGGGACCTACATAGCATAACACTGATATGTGTAATTAAATTGGAGATTTATTTGTTTGGGGAGAGGAAATGAAACAGCATGTGGAATACCAGAAACATTCTGGCACTTAGTAAAAGTAAGACCAACCACTCCTTACAGACAAACACCTTTATTATTTTTATGGAACATACATTTCAGTGCTGGATACAGACAATAAAATAAATGGTAGGGGGTTAAGGTGTAGGCTGTGCTGTAGGTCATAAAGCAATGTGTCTAATCACCCTGAGAAGAAAATGACATGAGGTATCTTGCAAGAGCTAAGGAGCATCTCAGTATGATAGGATGGTGGAATTAGTGTCAGGGCAACTGACAAGAAGTGAGAGCGGGAGACAGAGTAGGTCAAGGCTATTGAAAGCAAAGTTTAGATATCATGAGAAGTTAAGCTGCTTTGACAGTAATTATAAACACAACAGTTCTATATATGGGAAATTATCCTAAAGATATAATCAGAAAAATATTAGTAATGACTCACAGACCAGTATATTTACTACAACGTATTTACCCACTGAGTTGCCCCTGCTTCTGCTGTGGAAGAATAAAAAAATATGTCCATCAAAAGGAAATGGATTAAAAATAGTTCATAGGCTTGGTCCTCTTTAACCTTATGGTTTATATACAACATATTTTATTCATATAAAATAACTGCTTAAAGAATCAGAACATGAAGACATTGAGAGAGAAGGAAGTAGAATTTCCTTGGGCTTACTAACCATTGGGTAGTGAGCTTTGCTCATGGATTTTGATCCCATTTCATGGGCTCACCTTCCAATGAAGAAACATCCACAATTACTCCTACTTTATTCCTAATTTGAATTCTGAAACACAAGGAAGAGGAGGAAAGAAAGTGGGAGCAGGGAGAGGGTGGGGAAGGAATGGGAGAGAAAGAAGAATAGAGAAAATATAGTGATCATGAAGACTTACTGTCACTAGTTATCACTGAGTTACATGATTTTAGGTAATGTTTTCTTCCTTTTACTTTTGTGAGCTCAAACTTTTATAGATATACATCTTGATTTCTTTGTTTTTAACTAACATGCATATAACAAATCCTCGTTTCACGTTTACAAAAATTGGACATAAAAGTGTAGAGAGACATGTGTAACACCCTTCTCCTCTCACACAACTATCCCTGATATTAGCCTTGTGGGCTGCATGGTATTATTATAATTAATGGGACAGTGCTGATATATTGCTTATCAAATTTCATAGTTTACATTAGAGTTTATTCTTTGTGAAATATATTTACAAACTTTATAAATGAGTAATGACACATTTTAAGCACTACCATATAATACAGAATAATGTCACTGGCTAAAAAAATTAAAAATAAAATTTGAAAGTAAAATATTCATCATGTAAAGAATACTATAGAAATATAATAGACAATTAGAGTCAAAATTTCTCGGTCTTGTCTCATGTTTTATATGGGATTAGTATTTCATTTTATCTAAGAATAATAATGTATTACATGTAAGTTATTTAAATTAGAGGCTTAGATGGAACCATTCAATCTGTTGCTCCTCAATTTTGCAGCAGTGTCTGTCGTGGATTATGGCTAGTTGTGAGCTTAGGGAGTTGTAGTCTTTGTTACAAACTAATCAAGCAAATAAGGGCAAAGTTGTTTGATGCCAAGATCCTCCTGATGGTGATGATCATACAAGTCGACAGGCTTTCTGTAAGCCGTGAAGAAAAATAAAACCCACTGAATCTATCATTTGTCACTGCAGTTACATTACTGCTTGAGCAATATTTTGCCTCATAGCTAAAGGAAGGCTAACAGTGTAGGAATCAATGTGGCTATTAGGTAAATTTTAATGTCAAATAATTTCTACTGCTCAATGATATATACCACATGCCTTTGGCACCTTATATTTGAATATTATTTTGTGCTGTTATTTATGGCTTTATCTTTTCTCAAAATTTTGGGAAATTTATTAAAGTTTTATTTACTTTTAAGAAAATATTCACTGTTCTAGTATCTTGAATATAAGCTGTATTCAAATTTTGACCTAGAAGTTGATGCATAGTTATTTCCCCAATTATTTTAGCTTAGTAGTTCAGAATATTTCCTCTGTGCGCATTGCAGATGATTTGGAGCAAAACTCAAAGAAAACTGTCTGACATACTTGTGGAATTAACTAAAATAGTACTAGTTTCTGAGGTAAACATCAAGAGTTGTAAAAAATGAATAAATGTACAAACATTAAACTAACAAAATCAACTCAGACACATTATTTACTAAAATATGTATACACCTCAGAAGTAATTTCCCCATGTAAGTGCAAAAGCTTAAGAACTATAATGAATTAAAATAAAGTATTATTTTAAATTACAATTCTCTCAAGCAAGCTTTTTTCTCAGATGAGAATACTGCAAGATGTATAACCTAGCTGATTTAATTATACTACAGAGACATGAAACAAAAGACAGCATGATTGGCGAAAAAAAATTCAGACAACTAGATCAGGGGACTAGGATGAGGACACAGATATAATTCCATGTGGCTAATTACGGCTACCTGAACCTCAATAAAACTATACAATGCAGAAACAAAACAAAAAAAACCCCAAAAACCAAAAACCTCAAGCAAATGGTCCTGGGAAGCCTGAATCACAGCCTTTAGAAAAATTAAACTAAATCCTTTCCTCTCATGCTTTTCAAAACTCTTAAAAGACTTCAACATAATACCTGATAGCCCAAAACCACCACAGAAAAAAGTAGAATGGACACTATAACACTTCACCAGTAAAGACTTTCTGAATCACACTCCAGTACCACAGGAAATAAGAGCAAGGACCGACAAATGGAATCTTGTAAAGCTAAACACCTATGTGCAGCTAAGGAAAATGTCAAGCTAGTGGAAAGGAAGTCCACAGAATGGGAGAAATCATTGCCAGCCTTTCACCTGGCAAAATGTTAATGTTTAGAATGTACAAAGAACTCATTAAGTAAATGTTAAATAAAATAATGGCTGCCTATGCTCCAGTAAATGGTTCCACCCCCATGCATATACAGGGAATACTAAATGGACTTAGAAAGTATAGTTTTAAAAAAAGAGAGAAAGCATATGAAGTTTGGTGGGAAAGTGGAGGTGAATTGGAGAGAGGAGAATAGACAGTGGATTTCATTCAAACACATTATACACATGTATGAATATTAAATATTTAAAAACAGGACATATACTTAAACACAAATGTCTCAAAAGAAGTATAAATAGCTATTAAATGCTTTTTAAAGTGTTGAATATCCTTAGCTATTGGTGAAATATGGATTGAAGCTACTTTCAGATTCATCTCACCCCAGTCAGAATGGCCATCATAAGGGATATCAATAACAAATGCTGGGGTGGATGTGAGAAAGGGTTAGTTTTTTGTTTTTTTTTTTTTTTTTTTTTTTTTTTGGTTTTTTCGAGACAGGGTTTCTCTGTGTAGCTTTGCGCCTTTCCTGGATCTCGCGCTGTAGACCAGGCTGGCCTCGAACTCACAGAGATCCGCCTGCCTCTGCCTCCCAAGTGCTGGGATTAAAGGCGTGCGCCACCACCGCCCGGCCGAAAGGGTTAGTTTTTACACAATGTTTGTTGGAGTATAAACTAATGAAGACATTTTGGAAATCAAACTAGAATTTTCTTCAAAAACTAGAAATAGAACTACAACATGACCTTGCTATATTATTTCAAAGCATATAGCCAAAAGAGATGTATATCCTACTACAAGACACTTGTGTATATATGTTCACTGCTACCCTACTCATGACAGATGAGTAATGTACACATGCTATCCTTCATGATATTGGAGTAGGCAAGAACTTTTTAAATAGAACACCTACAATATGGGAACTAATTCCCTCTATCAACAGGTGGGACTACATAAAAACAAAGTGTCTACTCAGCAAAGGACACAACCAGCTGGGTTAACAGACAGCCCACAGAATGGGTTAAATCTTTACCAGCCACATTTCAGACAGGGGCTTATATCCAGAATTTACACGGAATTTCAGAAATTAAATACCACAGGAATTAAACAACTACAATGGACAACAATGGACAAATGAGCTGAATAGAAAGTTTCAAAGCAAGAAATACAAAAAGTCCATAACTATAGTTGAAAGTGCTCAATATCCCTGGCCATCAGGGATATCCAGTTTAAAGCTTTTGAGAAGCCACCTTACCAAAGTTAGAATAGAATGGCTGTCATCAACAAAACTGACAGAAATATTGTAGAAGACATGGAGAGAAAGAAACTCTTATTGACTGTTGATGGGAGTGCAGATTAATACAGACATATGGAAATCAGTTTAGAAATTTCTCAAAAACTAAATATAGAGTGACCATATAACCCAGCTATTTCACTCAGAGAACTCATAACTTACCACATGAATTTTGCATCCCCACACTGCTTTATTCACTATAGCAAAGGATTAGAATCAATCTAGTTGTTCATACATTGAAAAATCAATGGTAAGAATTTGATGTGTGTGTGTATTAAGAAATACTATTCAGCACTAAAGAAAAATAAAATTAAAATTTCTGCAAGAAAAATGACCTTAGAATGCATAATAATAGGTGAGAGCACATACTTTTAGAAAGAAATAAATTGCATATTCTTTCTCATACACAGAATCTATCCAATACTATGTGTATACATGTAGGCAAATGTACATGTGAGCACAGTATAAGAAAGAGAAAACAGAACAAGAAAACCAAAAAGGAATGAGGAAGGACTGAATACAAGCATTGAATGCAAGTAATGAGAAAGATATACTAACATTTTTCTAGTTCTAATTCCACTGGATTTTTTTATTGAGAGGTGAGTTAGCGAATAAAATATATTCAATACATAAAGTGTAAACTTTAAAATGCAGTTTCATAGCTCCCATATCAAATATTTTAACCATATATAAGTTCATTAGGTTGTATTGTCTTTTGATCTCATTAATTTTGGGGGTGTGCTGTTTTATTTATTTTCAAATACTTTTTATAAAAGCTTTCTCAAACAAGACAAATAAAATCAATGTAGACAAGAAGAGTCAATAAAAGTAATCAAATATGAAAAAAAAGTTCCTAAAGAAAAGTGAAAATGCATACTGACAGAACCTTCAAGATGCAGTCAAGGCAGTCCTAGGAGGATAGTTTATAGCTATTAGTTCTCACACTAAAAAAAACAAAAAACTGAGAGATATCAAATAAACAACCTAATGATACACCTAAAGGCTCTCAAAAAACATGAGAATAGGAAGAAGCAAAGTGCTAGAGAGGCCCACAGAGATCCACAAAGATACCCCCACAACAGACTGCTGGCAATGGTCGAGAGACAGCCCGAACTGACCTACTCTGGTGATGGGATGGCCAAACACCCTAATTGTCATGCTAGAAACCTCATCCAACTACTGAGGGATCTGGATGCAGAGATCCATGACTAGGCCCTGGGTGGATCTCTGGGAGTCCAATTAGGGAGAATGAGGAGGGTTTATATGAGTGAGAATTGTTGAGACCAAGGTTGGATAAAGCACAGGGACAAATAGCCAAATGAATGGAAACACATGAACTATGAACCAATGGCTGAGGGGTCACCAACTGGATCAGGTCCTCTGAGTGGGTGGGACAGTTGATTAGCTTGATCTGTTTGGGAGGCATCCAGGCAGTGGGACCGGGTCCTGTGCTCATTGCATGAGTTGGCTGTTTGAAACCTGGGGCCTATGCAGGATTGCTTGGCTCGGCCTGGGAGGAGGGAACTGGACCTACCTGGACTGAGTCTACCAGGTTGATCTCAGTCCTCGGGGGGGAGGCTTTGCCCTGGAGGAGATGGGAATGGGGGGGCTAGGGGGAAGGTGAGGGGGGCGGGAGGGGGAGAACAAGGGAATCTGTGGCTGATATGTAGAACTGAATTGTATTGCAAAATAAAAATTAAAAAAAAAGACATTAAAAAAAAGGGGGATTACTTCTTGAATGCAAAATACTTTACCAGACTCTCAGGATGAGTCAATGACAGTGATGGTGCAGAAAGTAACAAATAAATATTAATATCATGTGCAAAGGGCAGGATAATACATAAATCAGAAACAATGAAAAAAAAGGTTGTTACTACTACTAATGGCAAAGAAATTTCGAACATTAGAAATCACTAAGAAGAAGGTACATGGCAACCTATAATCCTGTGACCCAAGTAGCAAAGAGTGGAGAGTAAAGCACATGCCAGGTGAAAGAGTAGAGTGAAGAGTACAGGGGATAAGGCTTAAGAAGAGGTTCTGAGAGGGGAATGGGGAAAAGGAAGGGTAGGGCTCATTTAGTCAAAACTAAGGAGGTATGAAGAAGCTCTATGAAACCACATTAGTTTGTAAACTAATACATATACTTTAAAAAGGAGTATAACAGAGATACACTGCTGTGGGATGGTCTTTCCGTACACTGTGAGTATGTGTTGCTACTATTGGTTAATAAAGAAGCTGTTTTGGCCTATGGTAAGGCAGGATAAGAGCCAGGCTGAAAATCCAGAGGAGATACAGGGAGAAGAGGGCGAAGTCAGAGCAGATGCCAGCTCGACGCCCAAAGAGCAACATGTCAGCAAACCAGTAACCCATGGCCACGTGGCAAAACATAGATTAATAGAAACAGGTTGATTTAAGATGAAAGAGCTAGCTAGCAAGAAGCCTGAGCCATAGACCAAACAGTTTGTCAGTAATATTAAGCCTCTGAGTGGTTATTATAATAATGGCTGCTGCTGGACTGGGTGGAACCAGGAAACTTCTGGCTACAGTACACTGCATGGGTAAACAATTTGGCTCCAAGAAGACATGAGTTAGTAAATGAAAACCTTGGTGCCAGCTATGGGTTGCCTCTCTATGAGATATTGGCTAAAGTGGTCCCAGATCCACCTAAAACAATATATATTATTGTCATTGTTCTTGGTTACCCATGGACATAGGATGGCAAGAACTCATTGCTGAAGATTCTACATACTTCGACTACAGAACATAGAGAAATCAATCTCGAACTGATGCAAAAACTTTCTCACTTGTATCTACCTTTCATAGTGCTAGAAGGTAGTGTGGGATCAAATTATTCTTCCTTATTCTTTAAGGAACTCTGCCATAAAATGGCAGTTCTATTCCACTGCATCTTGGTACTCTACCCTGCCTTCAGATCCCTCTGGCCACAGCTCTACCATCTCCTCCTTCTACATTGATTTCTAATTTTGTCTTCTATTGTGCTATTTTTACATAGGTTATCTCAAAGAGAGCCTCTTGGAATCTTTTAGTAGGAAATGGAAGTTTCTCTCAGTGGTACAGGATTATTCATACATAGAAAAGGTCCTAGATTCTATCACCGACACTGTCTAGGAAAACAATGCAATAACAACAATAACAAAAGGCCACTTTTAGTGCTTCTTCCTGTGGGTTGATAACAGGTCTCATATCTTTGAACAGAGATCTTCATGTAACCAAAACCATAGTCATCTCTCTTCTCTCCAAGACTTGTTCCATTTCTTATGACTATGGTGTGGACATGCTTGCCTCTCTGTTGTTACAACTTACCCTTTAAGTTCATGAGGCATTAAGTAAGTCATTTTTCCTTTTCCATAAACTTGTATTCCTTTTGTTCCACTTCTGAAAGGAAGTCACCCTTAACTCTTTCAGCTGCAGCTGCACACCCTCTGGTGAAGTGCTGCATGAGGGGTTGAGTTGCGGCTCACTGTGAGCTTTGTGAAGGTAGGAGTTCGGCTTTTCCATCCCCTCCACCATGCTGAGCTGGGGATCCCAGCATAGGGCAGGTCTTGAGAAATTTTGAGACAAAATTTTTTTCTAAAGCCTTAATTTAAATAGCTCTGAATTCTGTGTAAAGGGGTTTTATTATATAGATAGTTTGGAGAACAAGAGAGATGTAATCAAACGTTTGTGTTAGCCAGGAAACAGTAACTGATAGACTAAAAAAATTTAGATTTGTTGTAAAAGGAAAGAACTCTAGGCAGAAAAAGCTACAGGTTACTGAGAAGGCTGAATAATAGGGATGTGATTCCTGTAATATTTATGTCTGAGATACTTATATTCTGAATAGACACTGAAAATAGTCTTCATTCTCTTCTATAGCATCTTATCCATGACTACAACTCTGATAACAGACATCAGGTAGGAAGCACTATTGCCATACTATTGTTAATTTCTCAAATAAAAGGTTTAGGTATTTATCCAAAAATTATTTCTATCTTCTCAGAATCTCCTGAAATGAATAGATGATCACAAATTTATAGTAACCAAGTTGCACTTGTTAATAATTAGGCCCTGAGAGAAATAAAACCCCTAGGTTGCTTGACATGGCTTTTGAAATTTTTAAAAATTCTAGGATCTTATATTTATGTAGTGTTCTCGGACTTGGGGAAACCTCCTGGAAAGATGAACATTAAAGGCTGCAAAGGACTGTTTTGTAAATTAGTGCAAGAAATGGACTAAATATTAAGTCTGGAATCATTTAGGTAATGTCATGTATGACAAAGACTTTGGTTACCACGTCTGAAATTTACTTGGAGTTGAGTTGTAAGAACATAGCCTAGGAAAGCCTGTTTTAATAAATTTAAGATGATAGCATGGATTTTTTTTCAGTTCATAATACAATAAAATTGAAAGACCATTCTGTGCTGTTTCACAGAGTTAGAATATATATAATCATGAGGCCACACTATGGCAATGCTTTCAGGTTCAATTTCTTCAGAAAATGAATAGAAATACAGCAAAAGTGGAACAAAGTTAATAACTTTTTTCAATTCCTAACATCTAAATTATCTGGCTGTACATATTTAAAGGAGAAGATGTTGGCCTGTAGACATCAATAAATGTTTTAAAGATTTGTTTCATTTTAATCACGTCTATGTACGGGTATGCGCACATGTGTGCAGATGCTTACTAAGGACAGAGGCATCGGATCTCTTAGGACAAGAGTTACAGGAAATTGGAGCTGCTCAATATGGGTGCAGGGAAACAAACTCAGGTCCTAGCCACTGAGCTGTCTCCAGCCTCCAATAAGAATGGTTTGTCTACGCCATTAATTTTGTATAAAAGAATGAGAGATGTTCTTAAAATTCTAATTTTTAAGGTAGTTTTCTTATCCTCATCATGTTCATTTAAGAGAAATGTGTATTGCAACAGAAAAGGCTATCATAACACATTAAAATAAAAAAATAGTCAGAAAGAAGGAAATGATTCTCTTAAATTACATGAACTCTGAGGAGATATATCAGAAATAAGATAACTGTATTTCAAGGGTCAGCACTGAATCTTTCACTCCATGAAGGGTTATTTATGACAATCAATATTGCCACTCATTTTTGATGATCTTTTGTGTCCTCTGCCTCACATTAAATACATCAACATGTTTGATTTTTAATTTAGCCTTGTTAAAGCAATTTAGTTCAACCTTCACTGAGGAAATGGTGTTATTTACAGTGACAGTAGATGCTATTCCGTATCCTGGGGCAAATGAACTGTCAGATTCCTTGTGGAACATTGAGTTGACACAGTGAAGAAGCCACTGAATGCTGAGAAAGATGGTCCCAGCTTTTTATGACATAGAAGAATGTATTACCTTTTTGTTTTTTGCTTACTTTGGCTTCTGTGTCTTTTGCTATTTTTTCACACACTAAAATATTGATAGTGTTATATTCCTCTCCCCAACTTCTCTCAGATCCTCACCACCTCCCTACTCATGAACTTCATGTTCTTCTATTTTTTGATTCTCTGAAAGTGTCCATTTTGCTTATGTCAGATTTGAAATCACGGCTACTTTTGAATTTTCTCTGTACCATACCAACTTAGCTTAAATCATATCAACCTACATTTCATGTGTAATCCAAACACCTCCAACCTATTTTACGAATGCCATTCTAAAACTGTATATGTTCCAGTAACATTCAATTAACTCCTTTCCCTCTGAAATCTTTGAAACTTGGCTGTCCATCATCTTTATCAGAGTAAGCTCCCTTCAGGCAGCACCAATTTTGTTTTAAGAGAGGAAACTTTCAGACTTGAAAGTCAGAGAGTAGAGGAGCTGGAAGAACATATTATACAATGTGGGGGACTGACTAGAAAGTTAAATAACATTTTTGTCTGATATGTAGGGGAAAAAAGTTCCACTAAAGGTCCTAAACAATGAAGTCTGTAACTTTCCCTGAGATCTATCACTTGACCTGTTATGGTGTTTTTTATGTGTTACTTGAAGCCTTATTCCTCTTACATGGGAATAATTATCCTAAAACCACAGAGCATCATAGATCACCCACATCTCTCACCTGAAATTTAACATGCTCTACTGTTCAGAGCCCTTCCTGCCAACACCTGACATATGTGTTTGGCTGAACTGAATTTGTTAAAGTTCAGAGTTTATATCCTCTTCTTTCAGACACTATGCAACATACAGTGGCAGGTATCACCCTGGGAAACTCACCACTCCACACTGATACATACAAAGGGTGACAAGATCACCACTACTGAGTCACAAGCCTGGTCATTATTGCTACCATTTCTAGGGTGGAACCAGCTATGGCTATTCTACTAAAGGGCCATGCTGTCACACTGCCTTCTAAATGAGATGCATAATGTGAAAAACACAAAGAATAAAGGAAAAAGAAAGTTTTAGAAAATATATTTGTTTATATCCATAGACCCGGACTGCCCTCAATCTTAGCCAGGGAAGCTTCTCTCTGCAGTGGGCAGAAGCAGTTAATAACTGCTCCAAGGGCTGAGAATGAGAGACTAAGTGCACAGTCCTAAATGGGACATCCTTGTTAATCATCACAAAGGCTCAGGGAACATCACCAAAGGGGAGCAGAAGAAGAGGCAGAAGATGGAAAAGAGTACTGTAGAATGCTGTCTTCTGGACACAGACTACCTATCATATTCAGGAACTCACAGTAGTTATTCTTGTTTGAATCTTAGATGGTCTTTTAATAAAAAAAAACCCAGAGCCAGATATCAGCATGAAATCTGGAGATCAGAGAAGCAGAGCAGCCAGCCACTAGTTCTTACCTCTATGAAATCCTCAGCCTAAAGAGAGTGAGTTCCTGTTTCCTCGTGCCTTATATACCTTTCTATGCCCTGCCATATTACTTCCTGGGAATAAAGGTGTGTGTGCTTCCCAAGGAAAGGCATGAGGTCTCAAGTGCTGGTATTAAAGGTGTGTACCACCACGGCTCTGTTTCTTTCCTATACTAGATCAATCTCATGTAGCCCAGTATGGCCTTGAACTCACAGAGACCCAGACAGATCTCTGCCTCCCTAGCACTAGAATTAAAGGTGTATGCCACCACTGCCTGGCCTCTATGTCTAATCTAGTGGCTGGCTCTGTCCTCTGATCCTCAGGCAAGCTTTAGTAGGGTACATCATATATCACCACAATTTATGGTTGCCTTCACAAGAACTATACAAAGTCAAGCCAGCAAAAAATCTCACATAAGTAAATGATCTCTGAGTCTCATCCTGTATTGAAAGTCTATTGGCAATGGAGGGTTTCTAGTGGAGGGGAAATTTTTACTTGTTAATGGTATGGCTACTGGTAGGTTTCCCCTTCTCCAGTGGAAAGCCCCATACCCATATGCTTATGGTAGCTCTGACTGTACTTAATGAGTTATCAAAAGAGAAGGAGAAGGAAGAGGAGGAAGAGTAAAAGGAAGATATGAAGTTGGGAGGGAAGAGGGAGGGACACACGGGAAGAGTTGGAGACCGGAATTGGAGTAAGGTATGATCACAGTTCATCGTGTACATGTATAAAATTCTCAAAATAAGAAAATTTAAAAGTAGTATTTTAAAAAATAACAAAACTTAAGGTGAATAAGTAGAAGTGAGAGAAACAGTTCCTAACTGTGTGATGGGTTTCTGTGTTTCAAGGAGGTGGTGCTTTCTTCAGATCAATATTGGGAAAAAAAATAGTCAGCAGTGGGAGAGGCTCCTCGCAGCATGAAAATGAAACTGAGAGAAGGCCTCACCATTTGTAGAATATGCTTTGTGAGCCAGGAGCTTTACAAGTGTTGTATTTGCATTCCACACACTCACACCCTCAAACACGCACTGTGTTCATTTTGCTGGTGGAGAAATGAAGTTGAACAGTTATTGTATGCAGGGAAGGACATGTTACCAGTAAATAAAACTGCAGTAGAAGAGGAGTGGTACAGCAAATGCATTATTTACTTCATGGAGTTTTCAAAAATATGCACATAAAACTTGCCTAGTCAGAAATATGTGTATAAAAATAGAATAAAATATAATCTCCTACTTCTACTATGGTGGTTATGTTTATGAAGCAACAAGGAAGGTAATATGCAAAGTCATTTATTAGACTTATGTTTCCTATTGTTCTTTACTTTCCTCACAAATTTCTGAAGAAAATATTTTGGAAAGAAAATAAATCTCTTTTCTGCCAATATATTTTCACTGTACACAGCTACGCATGCATAATAAGAACACCGCCTGCAGTTGAAAACACCTGCTTATAATAGGTCTCCCTGCAGCTGTGTCCTAAACATGTAGTTAAGCAAACATGCTAAGCAAATCTTGTCGTGGAGAATTTTGAAAAAAAAATCTTTAACTTAGAATTTGTGCAGATTTGTTATTTCCCAGGGGACTTTTCTCATTTTAAGATGTTTGGTTGCCTTTCCTTTGACCTCAGAGTTTTCTATCTAAGATAATTGAGGCACAAACACAGGAGTGAGTGCTCTAACAATAATTGTCAAATTGGGAATGTATTCATTCTTATTTTTAAAGAAAATGAGTCTATTTTGTAATAATTCTCTCTAGTTATGGCAATAAAGGAAAGCATATGGATTCAATTTAACCAAATTGGTAGAAAAATTGTATTGTATATTTGTCTGAGCAGAAATTCCAAGCCATGAGTATATTTTACTGATAAAAATAGAGAGGCTGAGGCAGAAACATCCTATATTTGAGACTCTCCTTATGTCTCAAAAATCAAATATGGCTGGGCAGTGGTGGTACACATCTTTAATCCCAGCACTCGGCAGGCAGAGGCAGGTGGATCTCTGTGAGTTCGAGGCCATCTTGGTGTACAGAGTGAGATCCAGGACAAGAACCAAAACTACACAGAGAAACTCTGTCTCCAAAAACCAAAGTTAAAAAAATCAAATATGAAATACAAAAATAAAAAGGAATATGTTTAGAGACTCTATTTCTTTTAAACCATTAATAAATATATAATTTGCTTAAATTATAAACAGATAATTCTGAAGCAATGTCCTTTTTACAAATAAAATCTTACTATATTTTACAAAATCTTAAAAATAAAATCATCTTTAAATACCTCAAGAAAGAGTGGAAAGATTGTAGGTGCTAGAATACCAGAGAGTCTGCTGTGAATGGTCTTTCCTAGAAATGAATGCATAAGCAATACCAGAACAATGGCATATCAATGTGCATGTTAATGTGGAATGGAATATTTTCATGGAGTCCCACCACTAGACAAAGAACTACAAGCAAGTAATAACTTCTGGGGAAAGAAAATCAGCCTCTTTATTGGCTGTCTATTACAAAGAATCCAGCTTTGAAACCATATGCACATAAAGAACAAAAATGGACTGTACAGAATGCATATATATGCACACATAAACATATATGTGTATATAACAAAAATAATCAGAGAAAAAGAAGCAATCAACTTGAGAGTTCGGGAACATGGGAGGAGTCCGAGGAAGGGTAGCTGAGAGGAGCTGGAGAGAAGAAAAAGTGATACAATTGTATTTCAATTTTTATATAAAAAAATAAAAAATCCCAAAGAATGGAGAATCAGTTTTTGTTTGTTTGTTTTGTAGAGTGTGGACACTGATAGGTAGACACACTCCAATGAGTAACCACACACCAGTAGTATATAAACAGCACAAATAGGGGTTGATGCATTATTAAATAAAAACTTTTAAAAAAAAGGAAGGACATGTACTGAGAGCTAGGGAGGTGGGGTAGATCTTGAAGGAGTTAGAGGGAGGAGGTGGGATGAGTATAATCAAAATGTATTAACAGAAGTCTCAGAATTAATAAAATAATTTAAAATAAATAGATAAAAGCAGTATTTTTATATCTCAAAGGTACCTTCTAGTACAAATAAAATAGTCTATTTTTACATTACAGAAAGTTGCATATACTTTGAAACATTTAAAAACCCTATTTCTATGTGACAAGTTTTCTAATTGCGTTTTTATCCATACCATCCCTACCATATCTACTAGCCTTCCTATTGGTGAAAAGAATGCCAGTCGTAACAAATAAACTAGTATTTTATTTAACATAAATGAAGGACAAGGCTGTTTCCACTCTCTTGTTTTTTGCTAGACTAATCCCAGAAGTGGTGTTGAGTCCAACATCACTTTTACCATGAATGTGATTCATTCTTAAGTACACTAATAAAAAGTACACAGAAGAAATTGGAGTGCTGTTGATTTAAGAGTTATGAATTATACCCCATCCAATTTAATATCTGAGTGCTAATGGGTGGGGTTGTTAGACAGAGTCTTTCTTTGTAGAACAGGACAGCTAACAGCGGAGTAAGACTGAATGATAGTTGTAAATCAATGGTCTGTTGTCTCTTACTCAGAACATACTGCAAGTGTTCTGAAATAGCTAGCAACAGTGAAAAGGGAAGCCATGTTGCAGAAATTGAGAAACAAAATACAAGAAAACGAGGTCCAACCTCCTATGCTGTTATGAATAGCATGTCTCAAAAACCAAATAAAGATGGCCTGACTATTAAAAAAGATTAAAGGTGGTAATTAGACTGGAAGATAAAATCTATCACCTTATGTCAGACAACCTAGACGAAACCTTCTAATAGATTGAAACACACACACACACACACACACACACACACACACACACACACACACACTACATGAGAGAAAGACAGACAGAGACAGAGACGGACAGAGACAGAGAGACACAGAAAGCTTTATTTCTATTGAAATACCACTGAAAACTGATTAATATATATATACATGTGATCATACAATTTTTACTGAAACCAGTTAAAAGTATTGAGAGAATGGTTTCCTAGGTACTTCATTCTGTAAGAAGTGTGCCATCAAACACTGGCCAGTACCTTGAAAATATACTTCCTTTCAAAAGAGTAAGAAATAAATGTCTGCAGTGTAGCAGCCACACAGTAAATGTTATCCAACAGTTATAGTCAAACGACGTAAGATGCAACACAAATTGTTATTTTGACTTCTTGAAACACAGATTTAATTAGCATTGAGACAATGTGACTCTGTCCACACTTTCTCTTCTGAACTCATTTTCTTCTACCCATTTATTACAGAGTTGGTACCTGCAGAGTTCTGTCCTTGGATATAACCCCGCCTTATCCATATGAGTTCTTCTCTATTTTCTCTAAATCTCTTATCTCAATCTTTCTCCTTCTCTTCCCTCTATTTCATATGCCTTAATGCCTACAGTTATTGATGCACACAAAAAACATGTCTACATTGAAGTACAGACCTTACCACAACAGTAAATTTATATGTTTCATGATGAACCTTGAATATCTGTAGTGATTATAGGGAATCCCTCCCCTAGTTTATTCTTAAATCAATATACTTTTATCTAAACTTATATTTTCCTTCAAAACCTCTTCTATTATGAATTATTCTATAATAATTCACATATAGTGAATTATTTTTCCCATTTTTAAGTCACATAAAGCCAGAACAGGAAAATCATTTTTTTCTCTTTGGTTTCCCTATGCAAGGATTCTAATAAATTTGATGAGCTCTATCTTGATAATCCCCTTTAACAAGTTTACTTTGAAAATATCATTTATATACAACACCCACAATAACTTTCATTTGTATGTTATCTAGAGAGAGACTTCCAAAATTCAGTCTGTCCATGTCATTCTTCTCCTCAAAGCTCTGCAGCACTTTCAGATTGCTCTCGATTTAAGTTCTTAGTTTCCTAGACTCTAAACCTGTTCTTTCTTTCCTCAAGGTCCAGATAAAGTTTTCTAATATCACAATGGGTTCTCCAAATACAGTATCTTGCCCATCTTCTGTTCCATTGATATTTATATCTAAATTCATACATCAACAAGGTCAATAATGTCTTCTTTAGGGGGAGTTAAATTTGGCTCCATGACCCTCCCCCAAGATAACATTATCACACTTAATCCTAGGTTTCACTCCAGTAGAATAGAGCTCTTTGGGATAGCAAACATACACTATCCCTCAGTACTGACCACACAGTGAGTACTCAACCAGTATTTAATGACTGTCTGTGTCTAATGGTAATTGGGGTGGGTCAATAGTTTGCTTCATATGTAGATATTAGGTTAGATTGCATACATTCAGAAACATGTCATCTTCTGCAGAGTTCTTTTTATTAAATATTTGAATGTACATGTTGGTACAACTCATCAAGTGACAGAAACTTGGCAATACTATAAACTGCCTCAATAGAGATATATTATTTAGTATAATATTTAGAAACTGAACCAATAATTAGGAAACTGAAATCTCTTTTGGAAATTTTTTAATTAGGTAGCCCTTTTTGTTTACATACTGTACTGCACACCCTGTTACTAATAGAAATCATCTTTTATTTCATTTGGAATGTACAGTAATAATTATTATTCCATCTTGTATAAACGTACAAAGTTTCAACTAAAAATTGAAGTTGGTATAACTCCAAAAACAAGAATTGGGCATCTTTTCAGCTACTTTTTCAATTCAAAGAAAAAAAAAACTCCTTTAGTCAAAATGAAATGTCACTTAACCCACAATCTTATTTTGTTCCAATTCTAGGGTATCATAAGTATCCATGGATAAATTTCAGGTGTTTTATAAAGCCATAAAACTATAAAAATATTTCCAAAATTGAATATATATGATAGAGTATTTATGTGGAACAAGGTGCAAATCCTTTGCCAGGCTTGTCAAGTGGCTGTAAACTTCCAAAGAAATTAATACCTACTATTAATCTACTCTTTATAAGTGGTTTATAATCTACTTATTTACTTCTAAATTATTGTTTAGAAGTAAAAGAAAAACAGTATTTGCTGTCGAATAATCCTTCTGTACACTGTGTGAATATATGTTGCTATGATTGGTTTAATAAACAAGTTGACTAGCCAGTAGCTAAATAGGATAAAGTTAGGTGGGCAAGTTAAACTGAGAATGATAGGATGAGAAAGGGCAGAGTCAGAGGAGTCACCAACAGATGAAAAGCAAGATAGGCAAGCCATACTGAGAGAAGGTACCAAGCCACGTGACAAAAGGTACATAAGAAACATGGGTCAATTTAAATGTAAGCGTTAGCTAGTAATAAGCCTGAGCTATTGGCCAAACATTTATAAGTAATATTAAGTCACCACATGGGTTATTTGGAAGTGCTGCTGGGACAGGAAAACTGTGCCCACAAGTATCCATTTAAATACTCCTGTATGAGAGAAGATTATTTCTGAAATAGAGTAAAAGGTGTTTATATAATGAGATATGAGAAGCAGAGTTCAGCTTATTTTCCAGCATACTAAACTATAATTTGGCAATACAAGAAATAGAAGTGTATTGTTCAGACTTTAGACTGTGTGGTCAAAGGCCTGACAGAACACATTTTTTTCTATAAGAAAGTTTTTGGGGTTTTTTGTTTGTTTGTTTTGTTGTTTTTGTTGTTGGCTCATAGTTTTAGAGATCTCATCCTATAATCTGTTGATTCGTTGTAAATGAATTTTTAAACAGTCTTATTAAATAAGACACACAGAGCCAAATGCAGGGGTAATAGCCAAAGAGATCAGAGAAATAGCGAAGAGCCACCGACTAACCTTAACTTACCACCTTGCCATTGCTTCCCAAGAGAGCTTCTTCCTGTCTAACCTGTGCTTTTATTGCCTCCCTGTTCTGCCTTCTCATTGGCTCTAAGTCCAGTCACATCACTTCCTCATCACTGCCTGTCTGTACAAACCTCCAGGTCTCTATGGTTGGTACTGGGATTAAAGGCGTATGTCAACACGCTTGGCTGTGTCCTTGACCACACAGAGACTCTGCCTGCCATGTGATCAGATTAAGGGCATGTGCTACCATGGCCTGACTTCTATTTATGGCTTGCTATGACCTCTGATCTCCAGGCAAACTTTATTAGCATATAAATAAAATATCACATTTTAGCACAAATAAAATATCACCACATCCCATTGTTACTAAGCTCTGGTGAGACAACATTATGACAGGAGGCTGCTGAAGCAAAGCTAGTCATTGTAGTGTGGCAAGAAATGGTATAGCAGAGGATGTCTTCCCTCCCTTTCATTCCCATCAGACCTTAGCACATGTGATGATATTGCTCACAGCCAAGTCAAATTTTTCCTGTCCTCAGTTTGCCATTTGTGGAAATCCTTTCACAGACGTGTTTAGAGATGTGTTTCACTAATCTGGGTGCTTCTCAATGCAATCAAGAGAGCCATCAAGATGAATCATCACAAAATGAGAAAACAGAGAACTTCATTTTTGATATGCAAATTAATGCCATAGGGGACACGGATCATTCCATGTAGTCATTCTTTGTACACTAGGAAAGAATTGCTTCTGGAATATTGCAAAACCACTTTAAGAGTTGAGCCAAAAAGTGCCTCGATGAGTCCATCTTATCATTGCCTATCTTTCCTGAAATATTTAGTTTGAAAACACAAATTGGTACCTGCTTCATATACTCTCAACTGGAGAGAAAATTATATAGATCTTTTAAACTGCCCAAAATACAAGTCAACACAAAAGGGTAACAAGATTTTAAAATGATATTGTAAATAATATGTAGAATTCCATTTTCATTCTAAATAATAATTATAAAAGACTATAGTAAATGAATGTTCTAATCATTATTGCATTTGAGGGCTTTTTATTTTTTAAGGATCTAATACATAATTTTTGTTTACATTTCATACAACATCTTGACCACATCTTGGGGAATTTCAAAAGGTATGGACTGAAAAGGTTAAATTTAAGAATATATATATATATATATATATATATATATATATATATATATGCACATATCTACAGACAGTAACAATTAAGGAATAAAAATTCCATGAATTTGAAAGAGATCAAGTTGAGATAAATGGGAGAGTTTGGAGGAAGGGAAAAGAAAGGAGAAATGATTTAATTATATTAGAGTCTCAAAAAACAAAATCATAAAAAACTAATTACTTTTCAAATACAGGGAACAGGAACTACATGCAACATTTATTTGGGAACAATCTCCATTTTTCTCACCTTATCTTAAATGACTACCTCAGAAATCGCAGTGTCAAACAGTGGAAGAAACCAGGAGTCATGGTTGGACTACCTCTTGGTTCCCACTGCTTTTAATGGAGGTATTTTGTCCCTGAACTCCAGGGAGATATTTTATGCTGATCTATGGTTTAAACTCCAATTCTGAGACTGAAAGGAAACTGAAAAATCCCACTGAGTTTATTGTAGGTTGTGAGAAATCAGAGAAGGGAAATAAGAAGGAGGCCTCCAAAAAGGAGCACCATAACCTAGACTGGCTGACCTTGAAGTTACTAGTCTAAGTTATACTGCATACCGTGCCTTTTCAAAGGAGTCCATGGTGTTCCATTCCGTTTATCTTCACAAGGGGGTTCAAATCACTCACCACCTTGAGATGACCCTCTCCAATACAGATTTCTCTGCTGCTGAAATCACTGTTGTATTTGTGATGACTGTGAAAAACATTACATTACTTTTCACATAAGAACAGGACTAGAACCTGTATGTAACAGACACTAAGACTCCAGGGCCATGAATTCATGGAGCTGCTGCTTAAATTGCAAGAAATTCATGCAAGTTTCAAAAAGATAGAATTATTCTCCATAGAGAAGTTAGTAAGATGCATAAAAACTTATCTGTATTTTTTTTAATTAACAATATTAGTCTTCAGTCCAGAACTAAATAGACTTGTCACTATTTTATTACTTGTTTCAATTACACAAAACAGTTGATTTCAATGTTCTCTTTTATATATGTCTGTAATGTACTAAGATCATATTCACCTCATTTCTCTCTGTTATTTTCTCCCCTCCTCTTCTTGATCCTCTTCCTTCTCTCTAATATTCTCCCTGCTACTTTCATGACTTTTTATTCTATGGACTCTATGTTTGAAAAAAATGAAAGAAAGAAAAGATGTGATACTTGTATTTCTAAGTATGGCTTATTTTGTTCAACATGGTGATCTCTAATTCCATCTATTTCCTGTAAGTGATTTTATTTTACCCTTCTTTATCACTGAATTTTATACTTTCATACATATACGTATTCATGAATTCATCTACTGATTCTAGAACTTGGTTATAAGTTTTCCACAGTACATAGTAATATACAAGTATTTCTGTGGCATGCTGACTTAGATTCCTTTAGATACATGTCTACAAACAGTAAAGCTAGATTACATAGTACTCTTATTTGGGGGTTTTGGGAAGACTTCCATCTTTATTTGTATTGTACCTATGCTAATTTACATTCCTACAATAAAAGTTCATTCCATTGAGTCAGTGGCTACTTTTCAAGAAAAATGTCTGTTAACTCTGTGGTCAGTTTTGCATTCCTTTCATAAATTGTAAAGGAATTTAAAATGTTTGGGAAGTACTAACTACATTCTAAAAAGTACAACAGTTCCTCCATTATCACCAAGATTTGCTAGTTTTATTTAAATAAATTGTTTTGAAAGTAAAATTGTTTTGAGAGTAAAATCCATGTTTGTACTGGGTGTGAGACTAGACTGTACTCCTATAATCCCATCACTTGGAAGACTGAGGTAGGAGGATGGAAGGTTCAAGGCAAACTTTGATAGCATGGACTATTTCATACAACTATAAACAACTGAATTAAACTGCAAGCATGCTTCATGTGGATGCAAGTGGAGAGGAGAAGAGGAGGTGATTACACATCAGATTTCATTGACACTACTAGGCTCCAGATTATGATATTCTTTTTGTGTCTTTTTTAAATATTCCAGGCAATGAGTGAGGCACATGTATTTATGTATTTATGCACACATGCCAATATGAATACTAGCCTGAGTGACTCATAATCTGTTGACCTTCACATAGCACCAGGTCCTTCAAATATTGATTCAGTTAGTCTGTCTTTACTAAAATGAAATATATACTTTGTGCTACACTAAGGTCTGGGCTATGAATGCACTTCTGTAAATTGAAATCATAAATTAAATACATTTTCTTGTAGTTATGTTGGGAACGAAAATAGGTGGCTTGTTTCTAGTGAG